>NC_090729.1:154332668-154342668 GCF_036898095.1 Palaemon carinicauda
GAAGCAAATAAAACTCTTGTAATGTCAAGGCAACTGGACAACGCCCATTTAGAGTCCAATGTATTGGATATTCGAAGTAGACGATCTCTATCCATTCCATCAGCCAAGGATGACAAGGAATATAGCACACTATATCCTACACTGCTAACGCATAACATAATACTCCATACACTAAAGTTAATGAGTTTTTCATTTATTTAGAGAATAGATTGTAAATGTGTGTAAGAATTTGAATTAAATCTGTTCCTGAGAATGACAATGCAGAAATAGAAATGCTTGGACTGATGTGTTCTAGAAAGAGCGTCTCATTTAACTCCCGATTGGCTGCTAACTAGATGTGTGGTAAAATCTTCATCTTTAATTTTCTTCATATATATATATATATATATATATATATATATATATATATATATATATATATATATATATATATATATATATATATATATATATATATATATATATATATATATATATATATATATATATATATATATAAAACAATTAACAATTTAACCATTTTTTTCACAAGACACACGTGAGTGATTACGTAGCTAACAACTAAAAAGATAATGAATTCCATCCCTCAAATGGTTTGAATTGTCATTTCATATACCTGGAGTTAAAATCTGATAACATGAACGACTACGTTATATCATAAGAGGTCGTTATTGATTTAAGCCAATAACCCCAAATCGCTTTGTTGGCAGATTGAAATATATTTCTCATTTACTTGTCAGTCAATGTAAAGATCCAACCTAATAATTCCATTATGTTACAAACACTAGATGACAATATCCAACGATAAATGTGGTTATTTCTTTTGGAGCCCATGGTTAGTGAGTCAACCTTCTATGTCCGCAATATCATTCTGGCTGTAACCCTCAGTGCATGTATGTTTTCGCATTCTTGGTAACTCGTAACAGTGCCTGTTCTCTTGTCAGTAAATCTAATATTTCTCATCATGAATGAGAAATAGTAGAATGAAAAGTAATTTTTCTCTATTTCTAAAGAATTTGAAGAGAAGTTAGTTGGAGTTTCAATACTTCGTAATATCTCAGAAAGCTATCAATGCAAACATTTCCAAAGAATATAAAAAATGTACGTTTCAAAACTGCCTTGCAATAAACTCTAGTTACAGTAATATAAAAAAATATATTTTAGTTGTTCTCAAATTTCCACCTATCCTGTAGAAATACGTCAATCTTAGTTACATGAATTCATCATGAAGTTCATCGAGTTTGTTCTTTGTAAAAAATTTGTAACGTCTTCCCTTACAATATATAAACTGGTGCTTCAGTACTTCTGGTTCGTCGTTTAAAATATAGTAAGTATTGCAGTTTCAAATATTAAAGAAGGAAGAGAGAGAGAGAGAGAGAGAGAGAGAGAGAGAGAGAGAGAGAGAGAGAGAGAGAGAGAGAGAGAGAGAGAGAGAGTTCAATAATCAATCAGGATATTTAATTTTCCTTCCCTCTTCCGTTTTAAGGAGTACAATGCAATTAAGTTCCTGAGTACTAAAGTGTTCGCAGCTTAGGATTCGTTATAACCGAAGGAATGTTAAAAGCACGATAGCGAGGAAAATAGATAATAGGCCGTATTGGAGACTCAGTAGCATAATTCGTTGTTTATTTAGCATTAAAAAGTCCAGTTTCTTACTTACTGTATTTTTATGATTCTACTTTTCATTTTTGAAGAATTTTGTTTCCCTTATGTAATCTGTTTAAGGTAGACAACATAAAAATAGAGAAGAATAACAATAAAAGATATTGCTCAATAATAAAACATCATTATTTTAGCCAAAAGTAACCAGCTTTGATTCGAAGTTAGAATTTCCAGTTTTAATTCTATCATAAAGAATCAAAATATGTATGTATAAAGTATATATATATATATATATATATATATATATATATATATATATATATATATATATATATATATATATACATATATATATATATATATATATATATATATATATATATATATATATATATATATATATATATATATATATATACTATGAACATGTGAAAACAAGAAATGGACATGGGAAGGACGTATAATGGGAATGACAGATAATATATACGGGCAATCAGAATGAAAGAAAGGTTCCCTAGAGATTGCAAAAGAAGCAGGGGAAGGAAGGGGAAGATGATGGATTGACTAACTAAAAAAGTTTGCGAGTCTGGACTGACATAGAAAGACCATATACAGACGGGAGTGGAAGGACATGTCTTGAAGACTTTCTTTCGCAGTGGACTAGTAACGGCTGATGATATGTATATTTACTTACATATATGTGTGTGTGTGTGTGTGTGTGTGTTTCAATGCGTTCATATGTTTGTGATAAAGTGGAAGAGTAAGCGACATTAACGGCCGTGAAATATTTCATTTTTGAGAAACTATTAACATTACAGAACCCTGTAAAAGGAAAGCGCTTTATCTCTCAACTTTTAGTAATTATTCATTGCGGTTTTTGTGAAGTTGCATGAAATAAATCCCATTTTTTCGACGTGTGACTCGTGCAGTATATCAAAAGCTACCCTTTCACCTCAGGATACAAGGTATTAAAAGTAAAACTTTAATGGAAAATGACTGGGCAAAATGTTTTATGGCAAATGCCGCCGTAAATCATCCACTCTCACTCCATGCTATTCACATACACACAAAACATATACAACAAGCTCCTCTGATTCCATGGGAAAGACGTTTTACAAATGCTGCGATAAATTTTCATTCTTTCTCTCTGTCACACACACGCACGCACACACACACACATCTAACATCGGATACACTCCTTGATTCGTTCAAGTCGAAGGCCACATATTGCAAAAGTTTCTTTTGTCTTCTTCCAAGGCAAACTTTAAGACAAACTGAGAGTGTTTCTCTTTCCTGGATGTCTGTCTGCCACCGTAATTGTGAATGCATGGAGTATGGTAAAGAGGAAAAGGACGAGAAAGAGGGGAGAGAATTTGAAAAAATGAAAAAACAAATTACTTGCATAAAATTGATTTTTCACTTGTAGTGGTTTTGTAACACAGAGAAATAACAAAAGCATATCCTATCTACGTTTTCTTCCACAGTGCAACTGACATCGGAATCCATGTCAAACTGTTATTGAATATAATAAATTGATTTAGAATCTATTAGTCTTCCGTTATTTTGTTATAGATTTTTATGCCTATGTCAACCATGGGGGCCTATGAATACCCGAGTTGTCTTTAGTTAATGTTAATTGTTCAATCACTGCAATGAAGCAATCGTCATACAAGATGCAACATTTGCCTCATCTATTGCTGCCTCACTTTACAGATAGAGAGCAAGATTCGGCAACCCTGAACCTATCAATTCCGGAAGGGATCCCACTTTCACATCTCAACTGTAGATAGATTAGGTTGTGACTCAAAAGCGGGATGAAAGCAACTGAGTACTCTATTATAGACACATCGGATATATATAAACACTAGGTCCTGGCAAGAAGGTAAAAAAATGCAACATGCTATTTCTTGCCCAACCGGCAACTGCTTCTTTTAACAGTTAACAATGAGAAAAGCAGACAGGATTATGCAAGTTGTTGTCTGTGAGAGGGGAGACGAAGATACAAAGGAAAATATATACAAAAAAGAGAAATGTTGTTACTATGTACGATCGTCTGACACATGGGTGGTACATGGCTCCCGCCCTAAAAATGACATACTGTACATATTAAATAGGGCACCCTGATCTAGAGACGTGAACTATAGGCGGGTCATCTGCCAGGAGATAAGCAGGTTTTAGATGATCAATGGAGACCCGGTTTTCTTTAACGTGAATGTTTAGTAGGAATGCTTTCGGAGTGCGCCGGATCACAAGGAAAGGGCCCGTGTAATGGGGCGTTAGCAGTGGCTTGCCAGTGTCGTTGCGCAGGAAGACGTGCGTTGCAGAGTGCAAGTCTGTCGGTATGTGATGCATCACTGGGATCTTGTAAGTCTGGCTGCATGGAGTAAATTTTCCCTTGGCATGACGTATGCGCTGGAGATCGTTGGAGTAGGTTACAGAAGAAAAAAATTCGGCAGGGACGACCAACGGGTCGCCATGCACTATTTCAGCTGCCGAGACATCCAGGGCGTCTTTAGGAGTGGTTCTTAGTCCCAGGAGGAGCCAGAGATGCTGAGTAAACCAGTTGGAGTCCTTGCAATGGGACATCAAAGGTACTTTGAGGATGCGATGAAAACGTTCAGCCATTCCATTGGCAGCAAGGTTATAGGCATTTGTCTGATGTAGGGTGATGCCCAGGAGATTCGCTAATAATATCTACAATTGAGATGTGAAAGTGGTACCCCTGTCAGAAGTAATATCCTCAGGGATACCAAAATCTTGCTATCCATCCTGAGAGTAAGGCAGATGTGTTTCCATGGGAATGGCTTCAGGCCACCAAGTTGAGCGCTTGATGATGGTAAATAGGTAACGATGTCCTTGTGATGTGGGTAGGGGGCCTAAAACATCAAAGTGAACGTGGGCAAACGACGCTGAGGTTGAGGAAAGGTGCCCATCATGAATCTGTGTGTCGATGTACTTTGGAAATTTGGCAAGAAGTACAGGAATGGACCCAATCCTTAGCATCCTTAGTAATGCCGTGCCAAAAGAACTTCGTTTTCAGCGGCTATGCTGTAGAACGGCGCAAGGGATGTGAAAGGCCATGAATGAAATCAAACACCTGTCGGCGCATAGGAACAGGAATCCATGGTCGCGGTCTATCAGTACTGACGTCTCAGAGGAGGGTGGTGTTGGAGTGGTCAAGGGGACATCTTCCTATGGAGGGATGTGCAGGATGTCCTACATGCTTGATACTCTGGATCTTCTCTTGGGATGCCAAGGCGGTGTAATCCATTCCAAGTTGAACGGCGGCCAATGTGTTTCTTGACAGGGCATCGGCAATGGGATTCATTTCCCCAGGGACGTGTTGAAGGGTGCAATTGTATTCAGCCATGGCGGAGAGATGTCAGAATTGACGGGCGGACCAGGCGTCGGACTGTCGAGTGAAGGCGTGCACCAGAGGCATGTGGTCTGTGCAAATGATGAAGAGCGTACCTTCTAAGAAAGAGGGAAAATGACAGACAGCCAAGTGCACCACCAGCAATTTGTGATTGAAGGTAGAATAACCGGATTCTGCCTTGGACAGTTTTCTGCTGAAGAAGGCCACTGGGCGGGGCGAGCCATTGACCACCTGCTCGAGTACTGCACAAATAGCGTCGTCGCTGGCATCAGTGGAGAGAAGGAGAGGGGCATGTGGGATAGGAAAAGTGAGAACCGCAGCGGTTGATAGGGCCTTCTTTGCATAACAAAAGTCAACTTCTTGAAGGGAACCCCAATTCAGGTCCTTTGGCTTGCCCTTGAGGGAGGCGTAGAGGGGAGCAAGAGTGACGGCAATGGCTGGCAGAAAACGGTGATAATAGTTGATCATGCCCAAGAATTCCTGCAGTGATTTGATGGTCGAGGCCATGGAGAAGTTATGATCGGCTACTACCTTCTCAGGGAGGGGATGGACTCCTTCAGGAGTGATGCGGTGCCCTAAGAATGACACTTCGTTGGCGTCAAAGGTACACTTGTCGCACCGGATTACAGGGCCATTTTGTTGTAGGCGGTCAAGGATGATGCACAGGTGACGGATGTGTTCCTCTTTTGAGAAAGAGAACACAAGTATGTCGTCCACGTAACATACACAGAAGGGTAGGTCCCCTAAGATGCCATCCATGAGACGTTGAAAAGTGGCCCCAGCATTACGCAGGCCAAAACAGGTGTAATTGAAGGTGTATGTACTGAAGGGAGTGGTGATAGCGGTCTTGGGGATGTTTTCTGGGTTCATAGGCACTTGATAATACCCCTTCAGGAGGTCGATGGTGGAGAAAACCTTCGCTTTTTGCAGGTAGGAGGTTATGTCGGCGATGTTTGGGAGGGGGGTAGTGATCCGGTTCTGTTTGCATGTTCAAGCGTCTGTAATCCCCACATGGACAGAGAGAGATGTCTTTCTTCAAGACAATGTGTAAGGGTGACGACCATGGGCTGGAGGCCTTTTGGCAAAGGCCCTCTGCTTGCATTTCGGTGAACGTCTGTTTGACGGCTGCCAATCGATCTGGTGCCAGATGTCTGAATTTGGCAAAGACATGTGGTCCTGCTGCCTTGATATGATGATATATGCTGTGTTCTGCAGGAGCCGTGGGTGTTTGGCAAAGTTGTGGACAGAAAACTTCTGGGTAGGACGTGAGGAGGTGGGCGTAAGCATCCGTGGGTGTGTTGATGTGGGGAGCAAGGTTCAAGGGGGAGGGTTGAAGAGGTGTCGACAAGTACATGACATGTCTGCGTTGACTAATCGTTGGTGAGCGACATCGACCAGAAGGTGGAAATGAGAGAGGAATTTTGCACCGAGGATTGGCAATGTGACGTCGGCAATGAGTAACTTCCAATTAAATTTGCCGTTTCCAAACGATAATGTGAGGTTTTCGTAACTAGGTGGGTATCGCAGATCCGTTGGTAGCTATCAGGCGGACATCGGCAGATTTAGACAGATTACGTTGTGTCCTGAAGAGTTCCCTTGGCAAAGGAGAACGATAAGCACCAGTGTCTACCAAAAATCAAATGCCCGTTCCTGCATGATGTAAACAGAAAAGGTTAGAAACATGGGAGGCCACCGCCACAAGCGATGGCCTACTTTCACGTTTTTTGGCCACTAACAATCCTTGGCACATTTCTTTGAGTCAGCCCAAATCAGGAGTGGTAGTAGCACATCGCCGGCCGATGGGCGGCGGTAAGTAGCTGTAGAAGTCGTTGGTTAGGGTACGAGCGAGTGGTGAGTAATGGGTGGCTTTGGCGCCGCTCCGGCACGTCAAGGGGTAGGCGTGTGTGTCCTACGGCATTCACGTCAGCTTTGGTTGACGTTGAATAGGTGTCCTCTTCGTCAGGAGTGGAGGCATTGATGGAGGTCTTGAAAACCATTGTGACGTGGCTGTCCATAAGAGGGTTGGCTTTTGTCATCAAGTACTTTATGGGTAAACTATCGACATCAGGTATGGCAGCGCGTACAGGTTCAGGTAAACGCGTAGCCAAAGGGCACGAAGTAGGTTCGCCTCACGAGGAGAGCCATCTGCGGTAGGTTGCAGGCGAGTGATACTGGGCATTTCCCTGAGGGCGAGCGAAGCCCTTTGGTCCCCTAATAGTTGTTGAGAGAGCTTATACGGGCGGCTGGCGACGGAGAGTACTGCTGCAGAAGGTATGTTTTGAGGGCTTCATACGTTATTGAGGCTTCTCCTAGTTCACAAAGCCAGTAGGAGATTTCAGGGAAGGTGTGCTCAGGTATCAACGCGAGAACATAATCTCCTTTGGTGGTTGAGCGAGTAACGCCTTGATGCGAAACTGGACTTCTGCACGCTGAAACCAACCAAACGCCTCCGGGAAGGTGTCCTCAGGTATCAACGCGAGAACATAATCTTCTTTGGTGGTTGAGCGAGTAACGCCTTGATGCGGAACTGGACTTCTGCACGCTGAAACCAAGCAAACGCCTCTCCACTGGCGAACGACTAAAGTTTCAATGGGGCGGCCATAGTAACAGTAAGGGTGGGGGAAGGTGGGAGGAGTGATTCGATTTCCCGTGTTACCCATGTGTCGAGCCAAGAGTAAGTTGTAACTCAAAAGTGGGATGAAAGGAACTGAGTATTTTATTATAGACGCATCGGGTATATATACACACTAGGTCCCGGGAAGAAGGTCACAAAATACATGCTATTTTTTGTCCAACCAGCAACCAGTTCTGTTAACAGTTAACAATGAGAAAAGCAGACAGGTTCATGCAAGTTGCTGTCAATGCGAGGGGAGAGCAAAGATACAAAGGATAATATATACAAAAAATAGAAATGTTGTTACTATGTACGATCGTGTCAAACACTTGTGGTACAAGGGGATCTTCTTGGCACCACGTACGTTATACTACCGCTTATAACCCAACAGCCAAGTTGAGTCAACGTCAGGGAGGAATGTTTCCATAATACCCTCAAGGTAGCTCTGATGTCCCGCTGCAACGATTCCACCTGGTTTCCATAACTTCCCTTGGTTTTCCTTATACTGAGGATCACTCCCTGGGACACCATGGGTGTCTCAGAAGCTGAAATGGTATACGGCTTTCCGATGGTTTTCTAGCATTTTTTTTTTCCACTGTCTTCCACCTTTACCCCCTGACGCTAGGCTTACAGGCGCCAACCAAAGAAGCACATGCCAAAAGACCTATCCACAGTCACAAACATCATCATATGCAAGGATGCTTGCAACCATAGCTTACGCCAGCATTCCTTGTTACCCGTTCATGTGCACCAGTTACGTGTTAACTGGAAAACAGTGAATGCAACTGATTTTATTTGGAGGGAGCATGCGCATATATATAACCTATTTCAGTCAAGAACGGCACAAAAATTCAAACACAATGAGACAAGCATATACGCACATAAACAGGTTATCAGCGCATGGGGAGAGCAATAACTACAATATATATATATATATATATATATATATATATATATATATATATATATATATATATATATATATATATACATACATATATATATATATATATATATATATATATATATATATATATATATATATATATATATATATATATATATATATATATATATATATACAGACACACCGTTAAAATGTACGAGCGTGTGTGATAGACATGCAGTAAATAGCTCCCCTTAAATAAGATATACATGTGAAATAGGGTGCTCTGATCTTAAGATGCGTACTGTAGGTGGGTCATCTAGCAGGAGGAATGCAGGTTTTAGGCGCTCACTGGAGACCCAGTCTTCCTCGCCACCGATGTTGAGGAAGAATGCTTTCGGTGAATGACAGATAACGAGGAAAGGGCCGTGTAAGGGGGTGTTAACGGTGGCTTGCACTACATGTGCAGATCTCTCGGTATGTGTTGCTTAGCATAGGTCTTATAAGTCTGGCGGTACGAAGTAAATTTTCCCAAAATATGATGTAGGCGCTGGAGATTGTTGGTGGAGGTTTCTGACGGAAAAAAAAAAATCGGCAGGGTCGACCAATGGGTCGCTATACACTATTTCAGTTGCCGACACATCAAGGGCGCTGGAGTTCTTGCAGCAGGACATCAGCGCTGCTCTGAGGATATGGTGAAAACGTTCAACCATACCGTTGTATGCGGTTGTCTGATTGAAGGTTGATACCTATGAGATTCGCTAACGATATCCGTGAGAGTTGACAGTGGTACCCGTATCCATTGTTAGCATTTTAGATCAACAAATATTGATGAATAAAAATATAATCGCTGGTAATCTTATAACCTTCTTTGCGGAGTTAATAACCGTTCTTAGTGTAACAGTGAGTATACAACTCTGATAGTGTTACCACTTTTGAAAATAGCTTGATTAGTTTTAGGTGGAACGACCCAGCCATGAGAGAAGTTTCAAAGAACTTTGTTTTCAGAATAAACATTATCCGTTTCATTCTCCATAAGAAGAAATTTATTTATGCAATAAATCAATTGTTTAGAACTACTATCTTGTATACAGGGATTCTAATTGCTTACACTTTTTCAAATAATATATTTTGTGCATTATACATAACCATAATGAATATATTTATACTAGATGCACTAAATTTTCCTCTTATGTTATGCAATGAAGCAAATAATTCCTTAAATTTAATTAATTTTTTTGGTGTATTTTACTCACGTAATTCCCGGTAACTTACTAAACTAAAAGAATAAAGTTATGAATTATATTGATCATAAAACCACTGGAAAAAATTCTCAAGGAATAAAGTTCATTTAATCGAAAACCGTTGAAGAATGAAATTTTCAAGTAGTCTTAAAGAAAACAAGTTTATGAGGTCTTTCTATCAGTAATAAAAGACAATAATGTTAAGCAAGCATATATGAGATACAGCTTTAAGGTTACATTGTCTCTCTCTCTCTCTCTCTCTCTCTCTCTCTCTCTCT
>NC_090729.1:154347668-154365168 GCF_036898095.1 Palaemon carinicauda
ATGACATTTAAAATTATTTCAGTTAAGAAGGAAGGTTTCTTGTATTCGAGGAACAAGTAAAGGAACAATTTTATAAAATGATATCATATAAGCATCGAGAATGTAAAATTTTTCAAATATTTATTAAACAGTTAGCAAGCATGTACATCTTCTATAAATATTAATGACTTCTTTGGATTTGCTTCCTATGAGAATTCATTTTGATATTAGGCTCTAGCATAGTGGTTCTTAGTCTCAATTGGTCCTCCAAATGCTCGTCTGTTAACTGAGCTCTCACTGAATTCTTGATTTGCGCCAAGTATGAAAATGTGGATTCACAATAGTATGTTGAAGAAAAACAGGAAATTAATCGTCGTGCATGTTCATGAAGACGAGGATATTCAATCGCGTTTTTTCAAATTTCGACGGGGTTTTCTTTCTTGTCAAAGAGACTTCAGGATATTATCCTCAGACATTTCAATAAGCTCCATTTGTAACTCTTCAGGAGCCTCTGATACATAAACTAGGTGAGGTTGAAAAGCAAGTTTCAGTGTGATGCTATGCTTTTCCAAATCATTGAATCTTTTATTGTATTCCTCTATCAATGTGTCTAAAACAGACTCATATTCTTTAAAATGTCCATAGATATCCTCAGATTCACTCATTACTTTTGTAAGCTGTGGAAAGTGTTCTGAAAGTTATGATTAAGCCAAAAGGGACTTTAAACGCAACAGTTTCTTTCTACATGCCAGAATTTTTTACAACATATATATACATTTATTTTTTCCTTGCAGTGAAATGTTTAACCTATTATGTTTCGACATCATATCACATAAAAAGGCAACATCTCTGTAAAAAAAAAAAAATGGATCTGATAAATAACAATACTTGCTGTTTTCTTTGCAAAAGTAAATAATTTGCTTTCTTACTGAAAAAAATTTGTCCTTTGCGACAACCAGCGTACTTTTGAGTGATATGACAAATCTACACTAATTACTTCGTCATCCATCATCAGCATACTTCGAAATTGACAATGCTTTGTAGCATTCCCTCGAATATAGTTAAGAATGCTTATAACCTTTTGCAAAGTGTCATTTAAAGTTAGAGATTTTGTACAGAGATTTTGCTGGTGCAAAATACGATGAAAAGAAATCAGTGCATTTGGTTCTTGGATTGTTTTATTAAGATGTCATAGCAGGAGCACCATCCGTGCACATACTTACCAAATTAGTAAAATCTAATCCTATTTTATGACACTGCTCTTTGAAGTTGTTAAAAATAATTATCCCCCGTGACCTTCCTTTAAGGGTTCATAAAGCAAGCTATTCTTCATATAATGGAAAATCATCTGTTATGACACGAATAAAATACAATACTTGTGCTGAATCAGTGGAATCTGTTGATTCATCCAAAGCTACTGAGTAATATATATTCTCTTTTTCTATTACATTTTTCAATTTTTCTGTTACACTACAGGCCAATTCATGCTGTCGATCTGTGGTAGTCCTTCTTGAAAGAGGCACCTCTTTATGCATATTAACTTTATCGGGATCTATACACCATACCACTTCTAAAATAAAGTCCTTTAGGAGTTCTGCATCACTGAATGGCTTACCCTTTTTTTCCAAGCAAATATGCAGTTTTATACCTTGCTTCTGTCGTAGCATTCCCTTGATGTAACATAGACTGGAAAAATTGTCTTTGCTTCTGTTTTCCATCTTTCAGCTTCTGCAGTGCTATCTTTCGAGGGTCTCCCTCTAATTTGGCATATTTATTGCCTTTATAAAGAGCATGGTGTTGCTGTGCACTGAATTTTTTAACCGTTACAATTGCAGTATCACAAAGCAAGCAAGACATTTTGCCTGCAGTATTCACTAAAAATATGGTAGTTCCCATTCTTCATTATAGATCCTGTTTTCTTCTTTCAAAGTTCGTTTGAACATTTTTGACATAATTATGGGTAAAAATGAAATGTATTTATTCTGAAAAGGCATAAAAAAGGTTAATAATGAATTAGGCCAGCCACACACAGACCCAGACAAAAGCATCTTAGAGAAGACATCAATAAATTTGCATCCACGACTATGTTATGTCATTATTATAACAACAACAATAATACTATAGAATAGTTATATATTTTTTCTGTGATTAGTATTATTATATATCATTAAATAATTGTTGCAGAATCAATATCAAATATCGATATATATGTGTGTGTGTATGTATGAGTGTGCCTGCATGAAGATTCAATGTCCAAAAAGAAATATATATATATATATATTTATATATATATAGATATATATATATATATATATATATATATATATATATATATATATATATATATATATACATATATATATATATATATATATATATATGTATATATATATATATATATATATATATATATATATATATATATATATATATATATATATATATATATATATATATATATATATATATATATATATATATATATATATATATATATATATATATCTATCTATATATATATATATATATATATATATATATATATATATATATATATATATATATATATATATATATATACCTATTCATATAGCCTATATATATATATATATATATATATATATATATATATATATATATATATTATATATATATATATATATATACATATTATATATATATATATATATATATATATATATGTGTATATATATATATATATATATATATATATATATATATATATATAAAACCGCATCTGGTGATCCAGAAGGCCACAGGTTCCCCATCCCTGGTTTAGATCATACTTTTTCTTTTTCTGATAAAAAAATAATTTACCCACTTCACCTGATCCTTATTTTTTGCAATCTGCGAGTAAGGGCATTGCTTTACACGCCCAGTTGACATTTGATTTTAAAGAAATACTAAGTTCCTGAGAAATTTTTAAGTACTTCATTGAAATTGTTTTTTTTTTCTATTTTCTCGTATTACTTAACAAATTAATTGATATATGAATTGGTATTTTGCAAATATAATCATAACTATTGAAGCTTTCTAACAACATCCCTGTTCCAGCTTAATTGCGTCTTGCTTTGAGAGTCAAAGAGCTGTTGGAGATGCGAATAAAATCAACTGCTACTTAAAAAGTGACTTGCTACAGATGGGTGAGTATGGGGATAAACACTAGTGTCCGTAGTGGCAAGTCTTTGAAGTCATAGGTATCAATTGTTATCTATGGAACAAACCCGATTGAATTGAAAGGTGTCATATCTTAACACACTGTCACACATATCTTTCCTGTATTTGACGCAATGTAGAAGTCACGAACACAAATATGCGTGGCATTATATTCAGTGCTATATAATATTGTTCTATGAGACACTCTTGTATGACATTTCCTTGGAAATTATCGTTATTTTTAATTTGCAGTTGTTCTACTTAATTTTTCCTATCTTGTCTATGGGAGATTACCATTCCAGTAACGTGAATTATTCAGTATTTCTCCCTGGCCCAGCAGTAAACAATTTCCGTCACAATCGAATCCTCTCTTTTATATAAATTTTTCATTTGCTTACCAAACAGTTTTAGTGCATGATGTGAATTTCTATTTTACACAAGTAACCAGAACGGATACAAGGGAAAAATTAAATCTTGCTACCAAAACTATATCTTGTTCTGTTTTTTGACAAAATTAATATTTGATAATTTCTCGTAAGACTTTCCTTTGCCTTTTTTTTCGTGTAATTGCCTGCAGATGCACTCATTCAACGACGGCGGGATTTAATCACTTTCCTCATCCCTTACAATGGGTATTGTTATCTCAAATACTGATATTACGGAGACTCCTTTTTTCTCTGGAATCAGAATGAAACAGCACATCATCTACTGCCGCATTCATTTCCAATCGACTGTTAAAAAAGCAAAGCCCTAAAGGAATGAATCTAATTCTCTTTCTATGTTTGGGTTAATTCCTAAACTCGTCCATTTCACGTTATTGTGGAACAGAAGGGTTCGTGGCTACAAGGGTTCGTCTCTCGAGATGGAAGGTAAACACTCGTTGCACAGAATTCCTCTGGATCCAGGGACGGCTGTCTGAATGGAAGGCTTATCCACCGGTAAGGAGTTAAGAGCTTCTTTAATAAAAGTGTCCCTGCCTTTGGGCTCTAATGGGTTTATTCCAAAATTCATTATATTGTCATGTACCACTCACGACACCCAGTTAATTTCATCATTTATGATGCTTGCACGTAAGGATGGATTTACAGGCACATTCACACAAGAGATCTCTGTAGGCCTATATGTAGTCGTTCATTATGTTGAAGTTAAGTCCAGAGAGGACGGGAGAGGTAATACAGTGAACAGCAGAGAAATCAGCTTCTAATTAACTGCACATGTTTGCACTGGGTCTTTGTCTTGACAAACTTTGGTCTTTTTTCCTTGACTCCAAAACACGGGGCAATTAAGACTCGGCTGAACGTTCCATCAGAATCTTTCAGAACAGAAGTTGCTTGATTTCTTAATATGTCCGTCGTCGGGTTCTGCCTCTCAGAGCATTAGCAAAGGAGAAGGATCTCATTTGATCCCCTGATATGAACAATTGGTAAATTGCGATTAACTTTGTTAAATGAAAGTTACGGGTGGGCGAATAACTGTAGTGAATCTTGAAAGTTATCGATAAATACTTGCATTAACTGATACTGCATATGTTCCAAAATTTACAAGGATATTTCTTAGGTACATATATTACGATGACTCCAACACTCATATTTTTCTAACTTCTTGTATATCATCATTACCTAAGGAATTGAACAAAGTAGATATCAATAATTAATTACTTTGGGATATATCCGTGGTGTGAAGCGCTATAATGATTCCAATCAAGGTTAAACTTCACATCCCATTGATGGTTTGATTTTCCAGAACGACTGAGATAAAAACCTTTGTCACATATATTGAAAAAAAATTGCAAAACTGATTCTCTCTCTCTCTCTCTCTCTCTCTCTCTCTCTCTCTCTCTCTCTCTCTCTCTCTCTCTCTCTCTCTCTCTCTCTCTCTCTCTTTGATATTGAGAAAGTGTTTTAGTATCCCTCCCCGTGAAACTTCGGTCATGTGACCTTAAGCCGTCACTAAGCCAGTCCTAGCCATTATCCCTTCTTCCAGTTTGCAATTTGTCAATATTTTGATAGTGTGCCTTAATCTTTAACGATTTTTAGTGCTTCCTACATCTGTTGTTTTCTATAATGGATTATTCTATCAGTTTTCCTTTTAGTGTTTTAATTGATATAATCTAGGTACAGATTTATGGCATGAATTAACGAATTAACAATTGTATATATATATATATATATATATATATATATATATATATATATATATATATATATATACATACATATATATATATATATTTATATATATATATATATATGTATATATATATATATATATATATATATATATATATATATATATATATATATACATAAATATATATGTATATACATATGCCTATACTTTACTCTAATATATAATTATATATACATGTACACACACACACACACACACACACACATATATATATATATATATATATATATATATATATATATATATATATACAGACACATACACACACACACACACACACACACACATATATATATATATATATATATATATATATATATATATATATATATATATATATATATATATATATATATATATACATATATATATGCAAATATATGTATGTGTGTATGTATATATGCACGTATAATATATATATATATATATATATATATATATATATATATATATATATATATATGTGTGTGTGTGTGTGGGGGGGGGTGTGAAGCAAAATAAATAAATTGTTACTATAGTTTAACCATGTACTCAATCATTTATTTCAATTCCATTGTAAATCAGCATCAAAATTGATAAACAAATCAAAGCATAATATATATAGAAGACCAGTCTCGCAGCACAAATTAATTTGTAATGTAATTTAAATTATTTCGATAAACTGCTTAATCGTGTTTTTTATTATCTGTATGTTACAAACAATAGCAATCAGAGATTTATTTTAAGACCTTCACCCATGAATATTGCCAATACTTTACGCAAGTCTACCGGCGAAAGTCTCAAGTCTTTCATAGGCTGGGTGAAGCTATTATAACATTTAGCTAAAGTCTACGGCGAGCGCATCCCCCTTCTCATATGTAGACTGTAGATGGTAAAAACTGCAATGTTGATCCAGAATCATGACATTGATCCGGACTGGATCATCTCCCAAATTTCATTTCGTCAAAATCTATTGAGTAGTTTTAACGTAATCCAGTCGAAAGTCAGACACACAGACAAATAATGTGGGGGAGCTGACTGTTTGGGTTTTAGGAGATCCTTAGTCACCTCAAATCACAACGAGCATAAATATTATTTTTATAAAACTTCTGACATTCACTTTGATGTGCCAAAAAAATATTTGATAAATTGATAAAAAAAAAAGGAAAAACGGGTTAATGGTCTATGCCTTCTTTGGAAGCAAAAAGGTTTGAATGTTTGAATTATTTTGTTGATCAAACGGACTCATAGATTTTCTTTAATTTTGTAAAAGTTTGTTTATAACAACAAATCGGAGTAACATTAACGCACTTGTAGATACTCCTACTAATCATATAAACAAAAGTTTAATTTCCTTGTAACTACAAAGTTGTAGGTAAACAAAGTTAAATTTTAAACTTAATTGTGGAGTGCTAAGTAACTACAGTGTAGCATGAACAATAAAAGTATGAATGAGTATAAAATCTCAGTCTAATCCTTCTAAGAAGAACTGAAAGAGCAAGGCATTGAGGGCACTTGTTCTTTATTTTATATATTAGACGTAAATATCTGCCGGGTATGATGTGAATTTAACTCAATCCTTTTTTTAATGAGTCTCTTTTCATAATTTGCGTTATTTATTTATCCTATTTTTCAGCTTGTTACATTTATTTTTTTTTTTTTTTGTTAAGTGTTTTTTTATAGCATATTCTTTACTTCTCAATTTATTTACTCAATAGCATGTGTTTTATCAATTGTGGCACTTATGCTTATATTATTCTCAGTTTCGTGCCAGTGTCACTACATTATGATGATGAAGAGGATGATCCATAATATTTTTTTTTCTGGCACCATATCAAAATATTCAGTTAATAATAAAGTACTTGTGCACCCCATTTTTTCTTCTAAATTTTAAAATAAGCCTCTAATTCCTCTTCATTCCAGAATAATGTCTAGGGACGATGGATAGCTTAGCCTAAGCATATACATGAATACCATAAAACATTCCAGAATTTCAGCAATAATATAATGGGGGTATTAGGTTAGGTATTGATTTTAGAAACAAAAATAATATTTTATTTCTGGGGGGGGGGGGGGAATGTCTGCTTGATATAGTCCATAAATTTGAAACCTATGGAAACAATACTTGCTCGATGACTCTTCTGCTAATATTGAGTTCCGGTGAAAATAGTTCATGAACACTATACAGTTCCATCAGAAAGCATAGATTAATGAATAAATAAAATACAACAGCATATAAACAATCAAAAAGATACAGAAATACATAAACAATTAAAAAGGGTTAACAGATGATATTGATATAGTAGAAAAGTATTTGAAAAGTAAAGTTACTGATATATGTGTAGGTTAATTTTTTTTAGAAATCGTAAAAATATGGATCTCCATCGATGGCAATTTTGCATGAATGGTTTATACTTAAAATAAATTGAAAAGATATTATTATCCTTGGAATTTGATCCTCATCATCTATAAGAATGCAATTTCTTAGATTATTCCACAGATTTGCCTATGTATATTCAATTGATTATGTGCCGTTACTTATTTACCAGAGTTTGCTGTTAGAGAATTATTTCGAAACAAAATTTAAGATGAACACTTACAGATACACTGTTTGACTTATAGAGAGATGTGTATGCTACTAATCTGCCATTTGTTTTATTGGAAAGGAACTAGCAAATAATAGTTTGATTTACAGTAAAAGGAAAAAGCTGAGTAGGTCATGCAATCGGGAGCAAAATATAAACTTTAGTTTTTCCTCGTACCACGCCTTGAACTTTCCGATATGAGTTAACATAATATTCTATAAGTGTGAGGAGTTTAAAATTTATATTTTTTGGTATATGATAAGACCAAAAGTATTTATGATAATTGTGATGAATATTCCGTTGAGGAGTTTACTAAAACAGCGAGGAAAATGTAAGGTTAAAAAATACGGTAACTTTTCGGTACGTTTTTCCTTCTCTAATGTGAAGTCTACATACGAATAATTACATCCTAGTGACATCCACTGAGCTTTTCCTCATAAAGTTGTGATAAAACTCGCTAATAAGCGAACTCATTACGCAAAAGGAGAACTTTTGTAACTCATCCTCGAGTTTATTCTCAACACTTTTTCAAATGTCTTAATGAGGTTGCTATTTGCGTGTAATCAAGGTTGCAAAAGAGACTTAGACTTTTGAAAATCATACGTCAGTCGTAAACAACTACCGAGTTTGTTTAAATTAAAATAAAATAGATAAAAATGGATTCATAACATTGGTTATAATATCCGGCACTGGGGCTTGCAAGGCTATACAGCACCCAATAAGGTCAAGGCTGGATATCAAAATGTGAAAAAGGAAGAAAAATAGAAGGCTAGAAAGTGAGTGCAACTCCGACCAAAAAGGAAGCTACAAAGCCTTTCATACAGAGTGCGGCTTGAGTTGCACTGAGGGCACTAACCTTCCTCCCCACCGAGTAGGATGTATAATATAGTATTTGGTGGGATTAACGAAAGAATTATATATTAAACAATGCAAGGACTCTGTATGAACAGAATAAAAAACTAACATGGAAGTTCATGAACTGTCTTTTATATAATCTTGTTTGATATATATATATATATATATATATATATATATATATATATATATATATATATATATATATATATATATATATATAAATATATATATATATATATATATATATATATATATATATATATATATATATATATATATATATATATATATCGGATAAGTCGTTCTTTTCATGATAATGTGAAAGTATAAGCAAAACTCCAGAGGCACGCACTAGGTCTCTTTTCCCATTTCACAACTCATCACATTCATAGTATGTGTACCGCACGTGTTTCAGTCATGTTCATACAATGTAACGCTATGGCTTTTTTTATCTCTTACTCTTCCGCACTAATAGAAAAACCTGCTTAGGCTTGCCACCGCATCTTTCATCTTCTTTGAATTTTTATGACATGCTGCCCTCAACTGTTATCATATAAGCTCGTTATCTTGTTGAATAAACTTCACTGGCTATAGTTTAAGGCGTCTTCGCCTTTTAACACGGATGGCAATTCATTCATCAATTACTTGACTGACGTGCTCATCTACTTCCTAATTCACCATTCGTTTTCTTATTCATTTTGATTGATTAAGTTCCCTATCACTTTTCTTTGCATTTTATATTTATTATTTTTTTTTTTTTTGGCATTTACACAATCAATTATGTATATAGCATTTCCATTCGTTTTCTTATTCATTTTGATTCATTAAGTTCCCTATCCATTTTCTTTGCATTTTATAATTTTTTTTTTTTTTTTGTATTTACACAATCAATTATGTATTAAGCATTTCCTTGCGTTTTTTTTTTCTTATACATAATTCTTCATTTCAATATTCATTTTATTTCTATTAAGGAACAAGTTCTCAGGTGAAGGATGATTTTATTCATATGAAAAAATCTGATTTAATGTAGTCACAAATATATGAAAAGCACCTCTTAATTATAAATCCAAACATTTTACAAAGGGGAGTAATTTATTAAATTTTTTTTTATAATGTACTCTCTTCTTTTAGCCAATTCTTCAACATTATTTTTAAATATTCTCAAATACGATCTTAATAAAGATAATCCTGGTAATATTAATCATTTTAATTGTTTCTTTGCAGTAATAACGGTACTAACGGTGTATCTATACGGGAAGGGCAATGTATAATTTCAGGAAATAGGAGATTGGGGGCTCCGAGGGAAGGGAGACAACGGATGGTTTAATTTGTTGAGTAATGCATCATAATGGTGGAAGGATGACAGCGGTTCCTCTTGTTGTGTATGAAAACCTTTGGAAATGGCAATTATACAACCCAAATAAAAACAACGGAGATGTGAAAAGAAAAAGTAAGGAAGAATTGTCTTTCGATAGTAATCAAAATTCAAATGACATTAAAAAGGAAATAGGACATGTTCGGACATTAGAATTCCACCTACAAATGCAAGGTATAAATGTATATACATATAAAGTATAGATTCCAGAGGTTATAAAATCTTATAAAAAGGCAAATTATGGTTGCTTAAGGATGGATGTATGGATACCGCAAACTAGAATTTCTAACGAAAGTAACGAAAAAGTTAAGAGTCCTACAGTGAAGGCATTTCGCAAAAAAGCCTGAATATCGGACATGAAATCTACTCACACTGCTTTTAACAGATGCCTGCCAAGCAGTTTGGAATAATAATTGTCAATTGTATGTTCTTCCTTTCTTTTGTTATGTTGTAATAATGTCTGATCCTATTGGGGTGAATGCGGGTAATTAGACCCACAATACTTATTTCTGATCGAAACATACTCCCACACATTTCAGAAATCATCCGTGCAGGCCATATGAATGGAGAAATGCACTCTGCCATACTACTCAGAAAATCAGGAAGACATCTTTCTTGAAAGAATATATATATATATATATATATATATATATATATATATATATATATATATATATATATATATATATATATATATATATATATATATATATATATCAGTCCTCTTAGTATCAACAGGAAGCCTATTGTGAAATCTTGTAGTTACAATTAGAAAGGTCTAGAACCGACAGTCAGGGTGCATCGCGGCCCCAGTAATATGGAGCCATCTCGTCTTTGCAAGGGTTATTGTACGTTTTTTATATAGAAAATACTTTTCCAATATCAGTACTTTATATAAAAGAAACTATACTGAAAGTGTAGATCAAGTGTATTTTTTCTATGAATATGGACACGTCTGAGTATTAACGACGGAGGAAATAATTATAATCCATAATGAAAAGAAGTGCAACTCAGCTTCGCTCATCTATAAAGAAAAATAAGTTCCACACTCTTATTATTATCTGTATTGAATTCATCGTTGGCGACATTATTAGTATTATTATCATACTTTTGAAATTATTGCAATAAAATTTTAAACTTCAAGAAAACGCAATTCTGAGTTGAAGGACAAAATAATGCGTGTTACATACATTTCGTTATGCACAATGCAAGGGCGAGTTCTTAAACTAGAGGCTTGACTTCCGCTGTCCGTGCGTCTCTACTTTTTTTTGCAAGTAAAAGCACTAATGTTTTATTAATGCATTTCTTATGTGTTTTTATGTACTTTACTTTCTGATAGCATCAGTTTTTAAAGTTATGCATTAACAGTGATTACATTAGAATTAAATTTATACCGCAGTCATTAAATTTTGTCCTAGAATAGTAGCAAACATGAATAAAGGTGTATATCACTTGCATGAACTGGAAAATTTAAAACACCAAGATATGATTGATTGAGCAGTCTGTGTTTTTGCTAAGAGATACGCCTGCTGAATAAATGTCTAGTTTGATTCATAAGAAAGGTTTAGCAGAGATGTCTTCTCTGTTGTTGTTCTGTAGGGAACCCTACTCCCAACACTTCTACAGGACCTTCACAGTCATTTTCTCGTATATATTTAAAGGCATTCAGAATTTCACACATCGAACGTTTTGACACATTTGAGTCTCAAAATGTGTCACATTTGCCGGAGAATCATTTCACCAGTAAACATGAATGAAGTTATCTCAGTAAATGTAAAAAGAAAACAGACGATTATTCTCAGAATATAATATGAAAAAACACACATGTTAAACTGTTTGACAACAAAGTCCTGTTCAACTTTACCCCAAACTGAAACGCATAATGGAAAAGATAACATGTAAAATCATGTCAACGTACAAGTTTATATAATACTAGACAGGCGAGAAGTGATTCAATTATTTATTCAAATAGTGACGTACAGATTGCCAAACTATTGTGCAATATTCGTGGGTCGAGGCTGGACTACGAGTTTGAATTTCATTGAGATCAGTTTGCCTGTTTCTACGATAAATGTTATGAATATACGAGAGGTGGTTGTTTTTAGTTACTTAGATGTGCGAGGCATTCATGTACAGTATGGTATTTACCATTCAGATTTACTTTTAGACGTGTTTATTTTCAGTACCGTGTTTTTCTATTCTAATTTCATATCTATGTATTTGCGATTTTTCTATCATTATAAATGCCATTATTCTAGTTGTTAATGTGATAAAAATTGCGTATCATATATAATATGTTGAAATGTTACCACGACTTGGTATGCACTACTAAGAGGAACACCATTCTTTTTAGTATATGGATAAGATCCTGTATTACCATATATGGTCCTGATTTATACCAGGGCTCCAACAGGGAAAATAGCCCAGTGAGGAAAGGAATAAAGGAAAATAAAATATTTTAAGAGGAGTTACAACATAAGAATAAATATATCCTATATAAACTATATAACATTCACAAAAAGAGAGCAAGAAAATTACGAAACTACTTAACCTACCAGGATAGTGTTTAATCCAGGGGTGGCCAACCTATGGCGCATGCGCCAACAGTGGCGCATTGCACGATTACAAGTGGCGCACTATACCCCAGAGATAATTAAAAAACCAAGCCCGCTCATAAAAAAAAATAATACCAAAAATACTACTATTAGAAAAAAATACAAAAATAATTTAAGGGGACCTTCAGCTATGTCCTGCATTTTTTTCTTTTAATTATTCAAAATACACCATTTCTATATGTGTTAGATTTTAGACATATATAATACCTTAATCATATACCAACGTTACAGAATACATTGAAAAAATCATATTACTACGAGAGGCCTTTGATAGTCGTTTTAGTGATTTTGCTGAAGAAGATTGCATGGTTGCATTTATAAATCCATTTTCACTTACTAAACATAACATTCTGAATATACCTAGTAATATACAGATGGAGCTTATTGGTCTAAAAGCAAATTCATTGCTGAAGAGTAAATTTAATGAATTTCCGTTACTCCCAAGTGCATCTGAAATGCTTATTTTTGGCGATTATAAACAAGTGAACATTTTCCAGAATTTGGAAAATTTACCCAAAGTTATGCCTGTAGCTTTGTAACAACATACAGACGCGAGCAAATATTTTCATCCATGAAAATGTTCAAGAAGTGAGGTCGCGACTATCCGATTCAAATCTGAACTGTCTGTTGCTCTTAGTTACTAATTTACCTGCTGTTATTAAAGATTTAGTGAAAGCAAGGCAAAGTCAAAAGTATCATTAAACTTAGTTATGTTTATTTTTCCTGCATGTGAAATTACTTTTCTTTAAAACTGCTAATTATGTTCATATATTTTCATTAGTACTTTCAGGAATAACTAATGAATATTATCAATGCAAATTCAGTGTCAATAAAGTAGGTACACTTTACTTTGCATCCATGTTAAATCATTTCCTTTACAGCTGCTACATCTGTCCGCGCGCGCACACACTCATTTATATATATATATATATATATATATATATATATATATATATATATATATATATATATGTATATATATATATATATATATATCTATATATATATATATATATATATATATATATATATATATATATATATATATATATATATATATATCTATATATATATATATATATATATATATATATATATATATATATATATGTATAAAGATATATATATATATATATATATATATATATATATATATATATATATATATATATATATATATATATATATATATATAGATATCATATTATTATATGTATTAAAGCCAAAAATGTCCAAATCACCTTAGTTGAGGGATTGAAAGGGGGTTAAAGTTTGTGTGGCGCATCTGAATTAGAAGTGAAAAAAATTGGTGCATGGTAAACAAAAGGTTGGCCACCCCTGGTTTAATCTGTTACGGAGAACAATGGCGACTAGTAAAACGCTTTAACAAGGACTAATGAAAGGCATAGTGACAAATGTGACGAACAATTTCAAACTGGACCAATCAAGATAAATTGGCAATCAAGTTTATCTAAAACGATTACATCCTAGGAAGCACAAAATAAAGCCAGCGTATTTGGGTCTCTACAGACTAAGGGTGGTGAAAATTAACGCTATTGTTAATCAGTGTATTGTCCGCGTAGTGTTTGAACACCACCAACCCAGACACAGATACCCGTAGTTCCTGAAGATATAGTTTTTTCTAAGTTTACCGCATCCTGTAATACCATATACCACCGCATGCGTAATATTCCAAGAGGAGATGATTAGGAGTATTTTTCTGTGTAGACCTTATTTTTTTCTGATGATAACAGCATGTAATAAAAGTGAATGAATTTCTCAACAAATGACTATTGGACATGACCAACGAACCTAAGAACAATTACCGTGAGTACATTTATCAAATTAGACATGTTATGAACATTACAGAAGAGAGCAAGAATAAGTTTGCTTTCTTTTTATGGCGGTTTCCTAATATCGGTAATATCACTGCTTTTGTCTGTCATATTTGGTGAGGTAAGGAAGGGCGATTCAATAGGTAAGTAGAAATGTCATTACAAAGCACTAAAGGTTAAAGGTTAAAGTTGTCTGGTTTCAGTTCCATTTTCATCAGAAAATATGATCACCAGAACGTCAGCCGGGCAAGCCTATAACCCCACTGTGGTGCCCCAGAAAACAGTTTGAACTCACGGTCCCGAGAAGGGATCGACCTGCGACCCTGCGAATACTAAACAAACACATTACCACTGTACTAGCCAGGTTGCTAATGTGTATTTACTCAATTAGTATTTAAGTGTAACATACGGAATAAATTGTTCTTTAACTCATAGGGAAAGAGTTAAAAAATCCCAAACCAAAGTGTTGTGGTGAAAGCAACTCTATGAACTTAACGTTTGTGTGCAATTGCCTATTGAGTTGGATAAGAAAGAGTATGTCCTACCTATGCAAACTCACTCCGACGTTGGTTAAAGTTCCAGGATCTTGGGGAAGACACATACATTTTCATGCCTATGAGTGAATCATAGCCGATGACAGGATGCCCCTAGGCATTTTTTAATCAGTGGACAAGTGTAAGAGAGCGGGTAATGACTTTATTTGTCATAAGACAATCATTCGTTGAAAAGCCATTGTCCAGTTGTGTTATAGGACTTTTAGATAGTCCCACTATGAATGATACTGAATGCTTTTACGACATTGCTAATAATTTCCAACTCATGTACTCCGATAAGGGCATCATTGAATAATGAAGATGAATAAAGTAACATCTGCTAGTTTGTTAAGCCAGGTTTGTTAAGTCTGAAGGCTTAGTTAAATTAGGAATATTACCAGCCATTACAATGTATATGACAGATTTTTCATTGCAATTGACTACATACACTAATCATACCATATCTAGCGAAAAAAAATAATAATTTTCCAGTTATGGTAGTCGAACCATCATAGCTCATAAACTATAGATTCCTCCAAAAATGCTATAATTACACAATATTCCCCCTTTTTAAAGCCGTAAAAGATATTGTTAAAATATAGAATTTTATCAAATAATATCACAGGCTTTTGGACAGAGGATAAATTATATAATATCAATGTTTCTCATATATTAAGGTCCTTGGGTGTGTAATGTTATATGAGAGTGGGACAAGTGATGGTAACGCGATTGTATTGTGTAAGTAAATTGAATCCTTTGTTCATGGAGGTCTCCATGAATTCAGTAGATGTAGCAGCATTGTAAATGCTGAGCAGCCTCCTTGCATCATGCCGCAGAGTACAGTCAAATGCAAATGTCCTTTCATCTCCGGTGCTCTACTATCACCCCAATATCTATAGATTCCAGAACTTCTGGTGTAGAAGAGTTTGGTTGTTAAGGGGGAGGGTGACTGGAGGGGGATGACGACATAGGCCGGGGAAGTACTTGTTAGAGCTGTAGGGGGTGTGATGTTAGGGGAACCACGAAAAATTATGTATGAACGTAAATTTAATCATATTTCTCCAGATCCTAAGTCTATCATTATAATGCTTCTAACGTATAATGATATGGTATATTTGTTGTGTTATTTGCTTACCATTCTTGTGAACAACCTGTTGACAAAAAGGATCGATGTTTAGTTTGGCAATGTATTATGTCCCGACGGAAAAATCTTTCATAAACACAAACTAGGAATCCCGCCTTCTCTCTCTCTCTCTCTCTCTCTCTCTCTCTCTCTCTCCTCTCTCCTCTCTCTCTCTCTCTCTCTCTCTCTCTCTCTCTCTCTCTCTCATATATATATATATATATATATATATATATATATATATATATATATATATATATACATATATATATATATATATATATATATATATATATATATATATATATATATATATATATATATATATATAAAATGATACTTGGGATATTATGAAAAGGAGACAAAGACAAAAATTGATTGTTGAAAATTTTCGAGGAGGTAATGAAAATTACAAGATAGAGCATCCTAAATATTCAAGTAATGATAGTGAAGTCAAAAGAAAAGTCAGAAATGACTGGGGAGAATATTTAAACAAATAGGCAGATGAGGCTGACGAAGCAATGAATTCAGGGAGTGGCTATGATGTAAGAACTGCTTCTTGACAGGTAAAGTCCCTGGGTCCACCATTAGACTGTAATCCTGCCCAGTGTCTACGCCATTCTCTAAACACTTGATATGTGACATCCGGACGTAAGGGCGGTGGAGTCTGGGAGATGGTTTTTTTGCGGGGGTGATGGCTGAACGGGCAAAGCACTGAGGATAGGGTTGGAAGTTGTTGCGAGTCCGGTGGTGTTGCTTGTTGGTGGGCAGGGTTGACCATGAGTAGCTGCAACAAAGCGGTGGTTTGAAAGCGCTGGGCTTCCTCCTCTCTTCTTAAATAGTTTTCTTGGCGGCGCAGTTTCTCCGATGTGTAGCCAACTCAGCCTGTCGATATTCCTACAGGTATTTGACTAAAAGCCTTAACTTCCCACCTGTAGCTGTAGAGAGAGAGAGAGAGAGAGAGAGAGAGAGAGAGAGAGAGAGAGAGAGAGAGAGAGGAGAGAGAGAGAGAGAGAGAGAGAGTTCCTTGAAATAGATGGACGACAGAAAAAAATAGGAAAAAGTGTTGGTCAAATACTCTTATGTAGTTATGACTTGAGAGGAGAGAGAGAGAGAGAGAGAGAGAGAGAGAGAGAGAGAGAGAGAGAGAGAGAGAGAGAGAGAGAGAGTTCCTTGAAATAGATGGACGACAGAAAAAAAAATAAGAAAAAGTGTTGGTCAAATACTCTTATGTAGTTATGACTTGAGAGA
>NC_090729.1:154375168-154392668 GCF_036898095.1 Palaemon carinicauda
ATCTTTTTAAGGTAGACAACATAAAAATAGAGCAGAATAACAATAAAGAAATTGCTCAATAATAAAACATCATTATTTTAGCCAAAAGTAACTAGCTTTGATTCGATGTTAGAATTTCCAGTTTTAATTCTATCATAAAGAATCAAAATATGTATGTATAAAGTATATATATATATATATATATATATATATATATATATATATATATATATATATATATATATATTATATATATATATATATATACTATGAACATGTGAAAACAAGAAATGGACATGGGAAGGACGTATAATGGGAATGACAGATAATATATACGGGCAATCAGAATGAAAGAAAGGTTCCCTAGAGATTGCAAAAGAAGCAGGGGAAGGAAGGGGAAGACGATGGATTGACTAACTAAAAAAGTTTGCGAGTCTGGACTGACATAGAAAGGCCATATACAGACGGGAGTGGAAGGACATGTCTTGAAGACTTTCTTTCGCAGTGGACTAGTAACGGCTGATGATATGTATATTTACATACATATATGTGTGTGTGTGTGTGTGTGTCTGTTTCAATGCGTTCATTTGTTTGTGATAAAGTGGAAGAGTAATCGACATTAACGGCCGTGAAATATTTCATTTTTGAGAAACTATTAACATTACCGAACCCTGTAAAAAGAAAGCACTTTATTTCTTAACTTTTAGTAATTATTCATTGCGGTTTTTGTGAAGCTGCATGAAATAAATCCCATTTTTTTGACGTGCGACTCATGCAGTATATCAAACCTACCCTTTCACCTCGGGATACAAGGAGTTAAAAGGAAAACTTTAATGGAAAACGACTGGGCAAAATGTTTTATGGCAAATGCAGCCGTAAATCATCCACTCTC
Source organism: Palaemon carinicauda (assembly GCF_036898095.1). Taxonomy (NCBI): domain Eukaryota; kingdom Metazoa; phylum Arthropoda; class Malacostraca; order Decapoda; family Palaemonidae; genus Palaemon; species Palaemon carinicauda. Next base: position 154,376,040 of record NC_090729.1, read on the forward strand.
ACTCTATGCTATCCACATACGCACACAACAAATACAACAAGCTCCTCTTGATTCCATGGGAAAGACGTTTTACAAATGCTGCGATAAATTTTCATTCTTTCTCTCTATAACATACACACGCACACACATGCACGCACACAAACTCACACACACATATCTAACATCGGATACACTCCTTGATTCGTTCAAGTTGAAGGCCACATATTGCAAAAGTTTCTTTTGTCTTCTTCCAAGGCAAACTTTAAGACAAACTGAGAGTGTCTCTCTTTCCTGGCTGTCTGTCTGCCACCGAAATTGTGAATGCATGGACTATGGTAAAGAGGAAAAGGACGAGATAGAGGGGAGAGAATTTGAAAAGATGAAAAAAAAATTACTTGCTTAAAATTAATTTTTTACTTTTAGTGGTTTTGTAACACACAGAGAAATAACAAAAGCATATCCTATCTACATTTTCTTCTACAGTGCGACTGGCATCGGAATCCATGTCAAAATGTCATTGAATATAATAAATTAATTTAGAATCTATTAGTCTTCCGTTATTTTGTTATAGATTTTCATGCTATTGTCAACCATGGGGGCCTATGAATACCCGAGTTGTCTCTAGTTAATGTTGATTGTTCAGTCACTGCCATGAAGCAATCGTCATACAAGATGCAACATTTGTCTCATCTATTGCTGCCTCACTTTACAGATAGAGAGCAAGATTCGGCAACCCTGAACCTATTAATTCCGAAAGCGATGGCACTTTCACATCTCAACTGTTGATAGATTAGGTTGTGACTCAAAAGCAGGATGAAAGCAACTGAGTACTCTATTATAGACACATCGAATATATATAAACACTAGGTCCTGGCAAGAAGGTAAAAAAATGCAACATGCTATTTCTTGCCCAACCGGCAACTGCTTCTTTTAACAGTTAACAATGAGAAAAGCACACAGGTTCATGCAAGTTGTTGTCAGTGAGAGGGGAGACGAAGATACAAAGGATAATTTATACAAAAAAGAGAAATGTTGTTACTATGTACGATCGTCTGACACATGGGTGGTACATGGCTCGCCCCCCCCCCCCAAATGACATACTGTACATGTTAAATAGGGCACCCTGATCTAGAGATGTGAACTATAGGCGGGTCATCTGCCAGGAGATAAGCAGGTTTTAGATGATCAATGGAGACCCGGTTTTCTTTGCCGCGAATATTAAGAAGGAATGCTTTCGGAGTGCGCCGGATCACAAGGAAAGGGCCCGTGTAAGGGGGCGTTAGCGGTGGCTTGCTAGTGTCGTTGCGCAGGAAGACGTACGTTGCAGAGTCTAAGTCTGTCGGTATGTGATGCATCACTGGGATATTGTAAGTCTGGCGGCATGGAGTAAATTTTCCTATGGCATGACGTATACGCTGGAGATCGTAGGAGTAGATTACAGAAGAAAAAAATTCGGCAGGTACGACCAACGGGTCGCCATACACTATTTCAGCTGCCGAGACATCCAGGGCGTCTTTAGGAGTGGCTCTTAGTCCCAGGAGGACCCAGGGATGCTGAGTACACCAGTTGGAGTCATTGCAACGGGACATCAAAGGTGCTTCGAGGATGCGATGAAAACGTTCAGCCATTCCATTGGCAGCAAGGTTGATGTAGGGTGATGCCAGGAGATTCGCTAATAATATCCACAATTGAGATGTGGAAGTGGTACCCCTGTCAGAAGTAATATCCTCAGAGATACCAAAATCTTGCTATCCATCCTGAGAGTAAGGCAGATGTGTTTCCATGGGAATGGCTTCAGGCCACCAAGTTGAGCACTCGATGATGGTAAATAGGTAACGATGTCCTTGTGATGTGGGTAGGGGGCCTATAACATCAAAGTGAACGTGGGCAAACGACGCTGAGGTTGAGGAAAGGTGCCCATCATGAATCTGTGTGTCGATGTACTTTGGAAATTTGGCAAGAAATACAGGAACAGACCCAATCCTTACCATCATTAGTAATGCCGTGCCAAAAGAACTTCGTTTTCAGCAGCTATGCTGTAGAACGGCGCAAGGGATGTGAAAGGCCGTGAATGAAATAAAATACCTGTCAGCGCATAGGAACAGGAATCCATGGTCGTGGTCTATCAGTATTGACGTCACAGAGGAGGGTGGTGTTGGAGTCGTCAAGGGGACATCTTCCTATGGAGGGATGTGCAGGATGTCCTACATGCTTGTAACTCTGGATCCTCTCTTGGGATGTCAAGGCGATGTAATCCATTCCCAGTTGAACGGTGGCCAATGTGTTTCTTGACAGGGCATCGGCAATGGGATTCATTTCCCCAGGGACGTGTTGAAGGGTGCAATTGTATTCAGTCACAGCTGAGAGATGTCAGAATTGAAGGGCGGACCAGGCGTTGGACTGTTGAGTGAAGGCGTGCATCGGAGGCATGTGGTCTGTGCAAATGATGAAGACCGTACCTTCTAAGAAAGAGGGAAAATGACAGACAGCCAAGTGCACCACCAGCAATTTGTGATTGAAGGTAGAATAACCCGATTCTGCCTTGGACAGTTTTCTGCTGAAGAAGGCCACTGGGCGGGGCGAGCCATTGACCACCTGCTCGAGTACTGCACAAATAGCGTCATCGCTGGCATCAGTGGAGAAAAGGAGAGGGGCATGTGGGATAGGAAAAGAGAGAGCCGCAGCGGTTGATAGGGCCTTCTTTGTATTACAAAAGTCAGCTTCTTGAAGGGGACCCCACTTCAGGTCCTTTGGCTTGCCCTTGAGGGAGGCGTAGAGGGGAGCAAGAGTGGCGGCAATGGCTGGCAGAAAACGGTGATAATAGTTCATCATGCCCAAGAATTCCTGCAGTGATTTGATGGTCGAGGGCGTGGGGAAATTGTGATCGGCTACTACCTTCTCAGGGAGGGGATGGACTCCTTCAGGAGTGATGCGGTGCCCTAAGAAAGGCACTTCGTTGGCGTCAAAGGTACACTTGTCGCACCGGATTACAGGGCCATTTTGTTGCAGGCGGTCGAGGATGACGCACAGGTGACGGATGTGTTCCTCTTTTGGGAAAGAGAACTCAAGTATGTCGTCCACGTAACATACACAGAAGGGTAGGTCCCCTAAGATGCCATCCATGAGACGTTGAAAACTGGCCCTAGCATTACACAGGCCAAAACAGGTGTAATTGAAGGTGTATGTACTGAAGGGAGTGGTGATAGCGGTCTTGGGGATGTTTTCTGGGTTCATAGGCACTTGATAATACCCCTTCAGGAGGTCGATGGTGGAGAAAACCTTCTCTTTTTCCAGGCAGGAGGTCATGTTGGCAATGTTTGGGAGTGGGGTAATGATCCGGTTCTGTTTGCTTGTTCAAGCGTCTGTAATCCCCACATAGAAAGGGGGAGATGTCTTTCTTTAAGACGATGTGTAAGGGTGACGACCATGGGCTGGAGGTCTTTTGGCAAAGGCCCTTTTCTTGCATTTCGGTGAACGTCTGTTTGACGGCTGCCAATCGATTTGGTGCCAGATGTCTGAATTTGGCAAAGACAGGTGGTCCTGCTGCCTTGATATGGTGATATGTGCTGTGTTTGGCAGGAGCCGTGGGTGTTTGGCGAAGTTCTGGACTGAAAACTTCTGGGTAGGACGGGAGGAGGTGGGCATAAACATCCGTGGGTGTGTTGATGTGGGGAGCAAGGTTCAAGGGGGAGGGTTGAAGAGGTGTCGACAAGTACGAGTCTGCATTGATTAATCGTCAGTGAGCATTATCGACTAGAAGGTGGAAATGAGAGAGGAAATCCGCACCGAGGATTGGCAATGTGACGTCAGAAATGAGTAACTTCCAATTAAATTTGCCGTTTCAAAACGATAATGTGAGGTTCTCGTTACTAGGTGGGTATCGCAGATCCGTTGGCAGCTATCAGGCGGACATCGGCAGATTTAGACAGACTACGTCATGTCCTGAAGAGTTCCCTTGGCAAAGGAGAATGACAAGCACGAGTGTCTACCAAAAATCAAATGCACGTTCCTGCATGATGTAAACAGAAAAGGTTAGAAACATGGGAGGCCAGGCCACCGCCACGAGCGATGGCCTACTTTCACGTTTTTTGACCACTAACAATCCTTGGCACATTTCTTTGAGGCAGCCCCAAATCAGGAGTGGTAGTAGCACAACGCCGGCCGATGGGCGGCAGGAAGTAGCTGTAGAAGTCGTTGGTTAGGGTATGAGCGAGTGGTGAGTGATGGGTGGCTTTGTCGCCGCTCCCGCACGTCAAGGGGTAGGGGTGTGTGTCCTACGGCATTCACGTCAGCTTTGGTTGACGTTGAATAGGTGTCCTCTTCGTCAGGAGTGGAGGCGTTGATGGAGGTCTTGAAGACCATCGTGACGCGGCTGTCCATAAGAGGGTTGGCTTTAGTCATCAATTACTTTATGGGTAAACTATCGACATCAGGTATGGCAGCGCGTGCAGGTTCAGGTAAACGGCGTAGCCAAAGGGCACGAAGTAGGTTCGCCTCACGAGGAGAGCCATCTGCGGTAGGTTGCAGGCGAGTAATACTGGGCATTTCCCTGAGGGCGAGCGAAGCCCTTTGGTCCCCCAACGGTTGTTGAGAGAGCTGAAAAAGCTTTGCTATATGGGCGGCTGGCGACGGAGAGTACTGCTGCAGAAGGTATGTTTTGAGGGTGTCATCCGTTATTGAGGCTTCTCCTAGTTCACAAAGCCAGTAGGAGATTTCTGGGAAGGTGTCCTCGGGTATCAACGTGAGAACATAATTTTCTTTGGTGGTTGAGCGAGTAACGCCTTGATGCGGAACTGGACTTCTGCACGCTGAAACCAAGCAAACGCCTCTCCACTGGCGAATGACAAAAGTTTCAATGGGGTGGCCATAATAACAGTAAGGGTGGGGGAAGGTGGGAGGAGTGATTCGATTTCCCGTGTTACCAATGTGACGAGCCAAGAGGAAGTTGTGACTCAAAAGTGGGATGAAAGGAACTGAGTACTTTATTATAGACACATCGGGTATATATACACACTAGGTCCCGGCAAGAAGGTCGCAAAATACATGCTATTTCTCGTCCAACTGGCAACCAGTTCTGTTAACATTTAACAATGAGAAAAGCAGACAGGTTCATGCAAGTTGCTGTCAGTGCGTGGGGAGAGCAAAGATAGGAAAGGATAATATATACAAAAAATAGAAATGTTGTTACTATGTACGATTGTGTCAAGCACTTGTGGTACAAGGGCATCTTCTTGGCACCACGTACGTTATACTACCGCTTATAACCCAACAGCCAAGTTGAGTCAACGTCAGGGAGGAATGTTTCCATAATGCCCTCAAGGTAGCTCTGATGTCCCGCTGCAACGACTCCACCTGGTTTCCATAACTTCCCTTGGTTTTCCTTATACTGAGGATCACTCCCGAGGACAGCATGGGTGTCTCAGAGGCTGAAATGGTATACGGCATCCCGATGGTTTTCTAGCAGAGTTTTTTTTTTTTTCACTGTCTTCCACATCATCCAACGATCCAAAATTTACCCCCTGACGCTAGGCTTACAGGCGCCAACCAAAGAAGCACATGCCAAAAGACCTACCCACAGCAACAAACATCATCATATGCAAGGATGCTTGCAACCATAGCTTACGCCAGCATTCCTTGTTACCCGTTCATGTGCACCAGTTACGTGTTAACTGGAAAACAGTGAATGCAACTAATTTTATTTTGAGGGAGCATGCACATATATATAACCTGTTTCAGTCAAGAATGGCACAAAAATTCAAACACAATGAGACAAGCATATACGCACATAAATAGGTTATCAGTGCATGGGGAGAGCGATAACTACAATATATATATATATATATATATATATATATATATATATATATATATATATATATATATATATATATATATATATTGTAGTTATCGCTCTCCCCATGCACTGATATATAACAGACACACCGTTAAAATGTACGAGCGTGTGTGTGATAGACATGCAGTAAATAGCTCCCCCTTAAAAATGATATACATGTGAAATGGGGCGCCCTGCTCTTAGGATGCGTATTGTAGGTTGGTCATATAGCAGGAGGAATGCAGGTTTTAGGCGCTCACTGGAGACCCAGTCTTCCTTGCCACCGATGTTGAGGAAGAATGCTTTTGGCGAATGACGAATAACGAGGAAAGGGACCGTGTTAGGGGGTGTTAACGGTGGCTTGCTAGTGTAGTTGCGTAGGAAAACATGTGCAGATCTGTCGGTATGTGTTGCTTAGCATAGGGCTTATAAGTCTGGCGGTATGAAGTAAATTTTCCCACAATATGATGTTGGCGCTGGAGATTGTCGGAGGAGGTTGCAGACAGAAAAAAAAAAAAATCGGCAGGGTCGACCAATGGGTCGCTATACACTATTTCAGTTGCCGACACATCAAGGGAGCTGGAGTTCTTGCAGCAGGACATCGGCGCTGCTCCGAGGGTATGGTGAAAACGTTCAACCATACCGTTGTATGCGGTTTTATGATTGAAGGTTAGATACCTATGAGATTCGCTAACGATATCCGTGAGAGTTGACTGTGGTACCCGTATCCATTGCTAACATTTTAGCTCAACAAATATTAATAAATAAAAATATAATCGCTGGTAATCTTATAACCTTCTTTGTGGAGTTAATAACCGTCCTTAGTGTAACAGTGAGTATACAACTCTGATAGTGTTACCACTTTTGAAAATAGCTTGATTAATTTTAGGTGGAACGACCCAGCCACGAGAGAAGTTTCAAAGAAGTTTGTTTTCAGAATAAACATTTTCCGTTTCAGTCTCCATAAGAAGAAATTTATTCATGCAATAAATCAATTGTTTAGAACTACTATCTTGTTTACAGGGATTTTAATTGCTTACACTTTTTCAAATAATATATTTTGTGCATTATCCATATCCATAATGAATATATTTATACTTGATGCACTAAATTTACCTCTTATGTTATGCAATGAAGCAAATAATTCCTTAAATTTAATTAATTTTATTGGTGTATTTTACTCACGTAATTCCCGGTAACTTACTAAACTAAAAGAATAAAGTTATGAATTATATTGATCATAAAACCAGTGGAAAAAATTCTCAAGGAATAAAGTTCATTTAATCGAAAATCGTTGAAGAATGAAGTTTTCAAGTAGTCTTAAAGAAAACAAGCTTATGAGTTCTTTCTATCAGTAATAAAAGACAATAATGTTAAGCAAGCACATATGAGATACAGTTTTAAGGTTACATACTCTCTCTCTCTCTCTCTCTCTCTCTCTCTCTCTCTCTCTCTCTCTCTCTCTCTCTCTCTCTCTCTCTCTCTCTCTCTCTCTCTCTCTATTAAATTACTTTTCTCTACAATAAATTATCTTATATATACCTTTTATAACATAGTTACGTTACATCCTTTGTATATTCATGGAATCAAACTAAAGGCTTGTAGCTAATATTATTTTTTCAATTGCTGCTGGGAAATACATAAAAAAAATAGAGGGGCAAATTATAATAAAAATCCCAATTTAACTGCTACGTAAACAGGTAGAAAATGTAAAACAAAAAACATCTTTTATGATACTCTGCCAAAAGCTTAAAATAAATCCGTTTATTTTCCTAGCGAAGGGAAGTGAAAAAAAAAAATGAATGAATGAATGATTTAAAGTTTTCAGGCATCCTGACATCTAAGGTCATTGACGCCGGTAACATTTAATTTATGTATACAAAAATAAAAAAATGAAATAAAATAAAAAAATTAAAGGGTATTCAATGGAAATCATAAAAATTGAATGTCATAAAAAAAGGAGGAAGATTAAGAAGACAAGCTCCTTGCGTAAGCACAAATATGCACAATAGCTTAGCAAACCAATTAGGTTAGAAGCGCTCTCATCAAATATTAATGACGAGCTCTTGACGGCCACTTTACTGATCAAAAAGACTTATGGTTGCAAATAAGGAAACAAATAATCCGATAAGTAAATGCCCCAGAGAATAAATGAATAAGAGATAGATGCATAAAGAGAAGGGAAGAGGAGGTCACTTGTACTGTCTTGAGTACCAAATGTTTGAGCAACGTTTCAGGAAATGCTGCCCTAATTGTTTCTGAAGATTATTATTATTATTATTATTATTATTATTATTATTATTATTATTATTATTATTATTATTATTATTATTATTATTATTATTATTATTATTATTATTATTATCACTTGATGTTTCCAAAATGTCTATATTAATTGAATGGAAAAAAAAGGCATAAATGCCAGAAGATTTAATTCATAAAAATAAGAAAAAGAATTATGCTGACAAAAGATTGAATGACCAATGTGTTAATACATAATACCTATTGCAACCAACGATGTAATCTGTTTTTGCTACACCATGTACAATACTTCTAGAAGGAGACAGATGTTTAATATTATCAATAATCCTCATTGAGTTTATTAGGTTGTGAGTTGGTAAAGAATATACATTAATATTGAAATACCAACCGGGCTATTGAAATTTTATAAAGAATATGTTTTCCTATTACAATTAGCATCCTACAGTAAACTTTTTTACACCAGAGAAAATATCTAACTTATCTAGTTCGCAATGCGATGTTGCTCAAGTTCAATCAGTCTGGTATGTGGTACCAGTCCCCTGGAACTACTGTGCAAGGTGTTTCTAACAGACATGGGAACATGTAGAAAAAAACGTGTAAGAAGGGATGGGCAGGCATAATGAAGATAAAGTACAAAAGGAGAGAATATTTGGAGCTGACCCATATGCATGTGTAATGACGATGATGATAGGATTTAGAAATTCTTTTGGAACAGTTTTCAAGAAATCTGGCAAACCTCATAGACATCTGAATGGCAAGTCTCAAGGTTTGCACATAAAAGTTATGTGAATAATACCTGACCTTTTGTCGTTCATTTCATTTGACGAATTGAATACTTAAAAATACAACATCAAGAACAGTGTATGAATACTTATGTAAGTATTTGCTATGCAAAGTTAAAAAAAAAAATAACATATAATTTCATTCGGCTACTTCTTTTTGGAAGCTTGCTAAGCTTGATCTAAGAAATTTCATCTTCTGGTTGGAGAATCCAGTACTTGTTTACGTGAACACACACACACACACACACACACACACACACACACACACACACACACACACATATATATATATATATATATATATATATATATATATATATATATATATATATATATATATATATATATAGACAGACATATATATATATATATATATATATATATATATATATATATATATATATATATATATATATATATATATATATTTATATATTTATATATACAGTATATATATATATATATATATATATATATATATATATATATATATATATATATATATACATATATATATACATATATATATATATATATATATATATATATATATATATATATATATATATATATATATATATATATATATATATGTATATATATATATATATATATATATATATACATATATATATATATATATATATATATATATATATATATATATATATATATATATATATATATATATATTACATACATATTATGCTTGTCCATGGGTGGGTAATTGTGTTATCAATAATCACGTGATTCAACTTGTAGTCTAAGGACAGATTCCTGAATATGTACAGTGTATTTCTTGTTTGAAAGAAGATGTCGCGAGATTTTTGTATTTCTGATTCAAGCATTTTCTTTAGTTGAAATGAGAAATCTCCATATCATTTTTCATCTTATGTATTATCATCGTACATACATCCAATTACGTGGAGTACTTTCTTTTACATCTATTTCTTAATTTCCATATGTATATTTTTCCATTTTTAATCCAATAAAACATGATTTTATCTGCTGTTTTTTTTTTATATTCCTACTGAGGATATCATTCTTTATTCCAGGTAGTGTCATCAATGTCAATTAATCAGTCACATATTGCAGTTTGCTTCTTTCGATTTCTTACCTCCTCCAAGGAATACTAAGATTGAGTCGGTTTATTTAGTTGTGTGTCAGTGGACATTTGCCTGTGGACAGGATCATGTTGAAAATACCTGACGAATTTCAATGAAATTTTCAGCGAAGACAGACCTTAGGATATGGACGACTCCATTAAATTTTGGAGCTGATCAGGATTGTACATTAGGGTTTACTTTTTTCGTGTGTCTGTGGACAGGATTAGGTCAAAACTACTCATCGGATTTTGACGACATTTTCACCAAAGACTGATCTTAGGTCATGAACGACCACATTAGATTTTGAAGATGATCTGGATTTGAAACTGAATTCTAGATCCGGATTTCCATTATCGCCATTATAAAGATAACGTAAAAACTACTCGACAGATTTTCACAAAGTATTCACCACAGATAAATTTTCAGTCATACACGACCTCATTAAAATTTGGAGACGATCCAGATCGGTATCCAGTTTCTAGACCTGGATTTGTACTTTCGGCATTTCAAATGTCAAAAAAAAAATTCCACCACAGATAGATCTTAGGCCATGGAAGACTTCAATAACCTTTGGCGCAAGTCAGAAATCTCTGATTGCTCTTGTTTTTCATGTATTAATCACTTGATGTTATTTATAATCGTATATCTTTTCGGTCATTTCTGGTCAGTCAATCACAGATTTTAATAACTCTGCTTTATGTATTTCTTTCCCCGAAGACATTAACTTCCATGATATGATTCCTATTGTGTACGCCTTCTCTTTCCCTTCCATTCATTCAATTCCATGATGCAATCCCATTGTCTGCTCTATCCACTCAAGACATTCAGACGCATGGCCCGAATCCCTTCCCCTTTTCATCTACCCCTTCCTTCTCTATCCCAGCCTCGCGTTCATCTCCGTCCCCCTAAGGCATCCCTTGCGAATCAATATTGCCATCACACTGTCGTCGAGACCTAAACTTTTAATCACATTTCTTTCAGAGAAACTTTCCAACCAACTTGGAATGAAGATGCGTCTCATGTATTTATGGTGATCCTTAATGATGAATTTCTTTGGTCTGGCCGTCTCCTCTGAACATATCGCCTTGCCAGTATTTTATGATTTCTAATTCAATTGTGTCCTTGAAGTGAAAGTGAAGAAACAGAATAGCTTCTCTCTCTCTCTCTCTCTCTCTCTCTCTCTCTCTCTCTCTCTCTCTCTCTCTCTCTCTCTCTCTCTCTCTCTCTCTCTCTCTCTTTATTTTGCTGTAAAGATGAGATTATCAAGATTATCATAATTGGAAATTAAATGCATATCTTGGGAGGCTTATGTGAGCAGCATATAGTTGTAGTAAAATCAAATAAACCAAAAGATAAATTTATTCGTCTAACTTTTCTCTTAATTTTAGCTCTTTTCCTTCCATCTAATCTTAGGCATTTTTGGCATAAAATAGTTTTTTTTTTCAAAGATAGTCTACAGTATGAAATATTCAAATATTCAAAGAGCTTATGGGATTTGGTTTCTATTTCTTTTTAGGTCTGGAACTTCCAACAGGACGGTATTTTGAGAGGATTTTTGAAAGGTCGAAACCTTATAAATTAGTCCGTTTGATCAACAAAAGAATTTAATCATTTACAACCTTTTAGCTCCCAGAGAAGGCATAGATGACTAACCATTTTCTTTCTTTCATTAATTTATTAAATATCAGTACGGCAGCCGAAATGCATGCCAAAGATTTTATGAAATTATGTTCATGCTCTTTGTGGTTTAGGGTACCCAAAAACCTCCTAATACCAAAATTGCCAACCCCCCCCCCCCCCCGTTAATGATTCAATGATCTTCGGTTTACACGATTCATTGACTTTTTTTTCTGGCAAGGTTTAGATCAGGGTTGTGGAACCTTTTTGTGCATGAAGGCCATCTTACAATTCATCATCCCTCATAAAGGCCGCATAAAGTTTTTTTAAAGTCATTTTATCCCTTAAGTAATTTATTGGTAATCTAATAGAAAAAGATAAGTTTATAGAAACGAAAGTCTATGTTCTAATATCTTTATTTGAGTATGTACTTTTTATACAAGAAATATGTAAACAGAATTTTCAAATATTTCATTTATATAAGAAGTTTTCAAAGTAATAAGTAAATGAATAATATCGATAGCATGACATTTAAAATTATTTCAGTTAAGAAGGAAGGTTTCTTGTATTCGAGGAACAAGTAAAGGAATAATTTTATAAAATGATATCATATAAGATCGAGAATGTAAAATTTTTCAAATATTCATTAAATAGTTAGTAAGCATGTACATCTTTTATAAATATTAATGACTTCTTTGGATTTGCTTCCTATGAGAATTCATTTTGATATTAGGCTCTAGCATAGTGGTTCTTAGTCTCAATTGGTCCTCCAAATGCTCGTCTGTTAACTGAGCTCTCACTGAATTCTTGATTTGTGCCAAGTACGAAAATGTGGATTCACAATAGTATGTTGAAGAGAAACAGGAAATCAATCGTCATGCATGTTCATGAAGACGAGGATATTCAATCGCGTTTTTCCAAATTTCGACTGGGTTTTCTCTCTTGTCAAACAGAGACTTCAGGATATTATCCTCAGACATTTCAATAAGCTCCATTTGTAACTCTTCAGGAGCCTCTGATACATAAACTAGGTGAGGTTGAAAAGGAAGTTTCAGTGTGATGCTATGCTTTTCCAAATCATTGAATCTTTTATTGTATTCTTCTATCAATGTGTCTAAAACAGACTCATATTCTTTAAAATGTCCATAGATATCCTCAGATTCACTCATTACTTTTGTAAGCTGTGGAAAGTGTTCTGAAAGTTATGATTGAGCCAAGAGGGACTTTGAATGCAACAGTTTCTTTCTACATGGTAGAATTTTTTACAACATATCATATATATACATTTGTTTTTTGCCTTGCAGCGAAATGCTTAACCTATTTTGTTTCGACATCAAATCACATAAAAAGGCAACATCTCTGTAAAAAAAAAAAAAAAAAAAAAAATTGGATCTGATAAATAACAATACTTGTTGTTTTCTTTGCAAAAGTCAATAATTTGCTTTCGTAAAGAAAAAAATTTGACCAATTCTTTTCCTTGAGACAACCAGCGTACTTTTGAAGTGATATGGCAAATCTACACTAATTACTTCGTCATCCATTATCAGCATGCTTCGGAATTGACAATGCTTTGTAGCATTCCCTCGAATATAGTTAAGAATGCTTATAACCTTTTGCAAAGTGTAATTTAAAGTTACAGATTTTGCACAGAGATTTTGCTGGTGCAAAATACGATGAAAAGATATCAGTGCATTTGGTTCTTGGATTGTTTTCTTAAGATGTCATAGCAGGAGCACCATCCGTGCACACACTTAGCAAATTAGTAAAATTTAATCCTATTTTATGACACTGCTCTTTGAAGTTGTTAAAAATATCTATCTCCCGTGACCTTCCTTTAAGGGTGCATAAAGCAAGTAATTCTTCATATAATGCAAAATCATCTGTTATGACACGAATAAAATACAATACTTGTGCAGAATCATTGGAATCTGTTGATTCATCCAAAGCTACTGAGTAATATATATTCTCTTTTTCTATTACATTTTTCAATTGTTCTGTTATATTATGGGCCAATTCATGCTGTCGATCTGTGTTAGTCCTTCTTGAAAGAGGCACCTCTTTATGCATATTAACTTTATCGGGATCTATACACCATTCCACTTCTAAAATAAAGTCCTTTAGGAGTTCTGCATCACTGAATGGCTTACCCTTTTTTTCCAAGCAAATATGCAGTTTTATACCTTGCTTCTGTCGTAGCATTCCCTTGATGTAACATAGACTGGAAAAATTGTCTTTGCTTCTGTTTTCCATCTTTCAGCTTCTGCAGTGCTATCTTTCGAGGGTCTCCCTCTAATTTGGCATATTTATTGCCTTTATGAAGAGCATAGTGTTGCTGTGCATTGAATTTTTTAACCGTTACAATTGCAGTATCACAAAGCAAGCAAGACATTTGGCCTGCAGTATTCACTAAAAAATATAATAGTTCCCATTCTTCATTATAGATCCCGTTTTCTTCTTTCAAAGTTCGTTTGAACATTTTTGACATAATTATGGGTAAAAATGAAATGTATTTATTCTGAAAAGGCATAAAAAAGGTTAATAATGAATTAGGCCAGCCACACACAGACCCAGACAAAACCATCTTAGAGAAGACATCAATAAATTTGCATCAACGACTATGTTATGTCATTATTATAACAACAACAATAATAATATAGAATAGTTATATATTTTTTTCTGTGATTAGTTTATTATATATCATTAACTAATTGTTGCAAAATCAATATCAAATATCGATATATATATATATATATATATATATATATATATATATATATATATATATATATATATATATATATATATATATGTGTGTGTGTGTGTGTGTGTGTGTGTGTATGTATGAGTGTGCCTGCATGAAGATTCAATGTCCAAAAAGAAATATATATATATATATATATATATATATATATATATATATATATATATATATATATATATATATATATATATATATATATATATACGTATTTATATAGCCTATGTATATATATATATATATATATATATATATATATATATATATATATTATATATATATATATATATATATATATATAAACGGCATCTGGTGATCCAGAAGGCCACAAGTTCCCCATCCCTGGTTTAGATCATACTTTTTCTTTTTCTGATACAAAAATAATTTACCCACTTCACCTGATCCTTATTTTTTGCAATCTTCGAGTAAGGACATTGCTTTACCCGCGCAGTTGACATTTGATTTAAAATGAAATACTAAGTTCCTGAGAAAGTTTTAAGTACCTCATTGAAATAGTTTTTTTTTTTCTATTTTCTCGTATTACTTAACAAATTAATAGATATATGAATTGGTATTTTGCAAATATAATCATAACTATTGAAGCTTTCTAACATCATCCCTGTTCCAGCTTAATTGCATCTTACTTTGAGAGTCAAAGAGCAGTTAGAGATGCGAATAAAATCAACTGCTAATTAAAAAGTGACTTGCTACAGATAGGTGAGTATGGGGATAAACACTAGTGCCCTTAGTGGCAAGTCTTTGAAGTCATAGGTATCAGTCGTTATCTTATGAAACAAACCCGAGTGAATTGAAAGGTGTCATTTCTTAACACACTGCCACACATATCCTTCCTGTATTTGACGCAAAGTAAAAGTCAAAAACACAAATATGCGTGGTATTATATTCAGTGCTATATAATATTGTTCTATGAGACACTCTTGTATGACATTTCCTTGGAAATTATCGTTATTTTTAATTTGCAGTTGCTCTACTTAATTTTTCCTATCTTGTCTCTGGAAGATTACCATTCCAGTAACGTTAATTATTCAATATTTCTCCTTGGCCCAGCAGTAAATAATTTTTGTCACAATCGAATCCTCTCTTTTATATCAATTTTTCATTTGCTTACCAAGCAGTTTTCGTGCTTGATGTGAATTTCTATTTTACACACGTAACCAGAACAGATACAAAGGAAAAATTAAATCTTGCTACCAAAACTATATCTTGTTCTGTTTTTTGACAAAATTAATATTTGATAATTTCTCGTAAAACTTTTCTTTGCCCTTTTTTCCGTGTAAATGCCTGCAGATGCATTCATTCAACGACGGCGGGATTTAATCACTTTCCTCATCCCTTACAATGGGTATTGTTATCTCAAATACTGATATTACGGAGACTCCTTTTTTCTCTGGAATCAGAATGAAACAGCATATCATCTACTGCCGCATTCATCTCCAATCGACTGTTAAAAATGCAATCTAATTCTCTTTCTATGTTTGGGTTAATTCCTAAAACTCGTCCATTTCACGTTATTGTGGAACAGAAGGGTTCATGGTTCCAAGGGTCTGTCTCTCGAGATGGAAGGTAAACACTCATCGCACAGAATTCCTCTGGATCCAGGGACGGCTGTCTGAATGGAAGGCTCATCCATAGGTAAGGAGTTAAGAGCCTCTTTAATATGAGTCTACCTGACTTTGGGCTCCAATAGGTTCATTACAAAATTCATTATATTGTCATGTACCACTCACGACACCCAGTTAATTTCATCATTTATCATTTGCTGTACATTAGTTTTGTGTATTAACGTATAGCGTAATAAAATATCATATCAGTATTTACCTTTCGTGAATGATGCTTGCACGTAAGAATGGATTTACAGGCACGTTCAGACGAGAAATCTCTGTAGGCCTATATGTAAGCCTTCATTATCTTGAAGTTAAGTCCAGAGAGGACGGGAGAGGTGATACCGTGAACAACGGAGAAATCTGCTTCTAATTAACTGCACATGTTTGCACTGGGTCTTTGTCTTGACAAACTTTGGTCTTTTTACCTTGACTCTAAAACATGGGGCAATTAAGACTCGGCTGAACGTTCCATCAGAATCTTTCAGAACAGAAGTTGCTTGATTTCTTGATACGTCCGTCGTCGGGTTCTGCCTCTCAGAGCATTATCAAAGGAGAAGGATCTCATTTGATCCCCTGATATGAACAATTGGTAAATTACGATTAACTTTGTTAAATGAAAGTTACGGGGGTGGGGGAATGACTGCAGTGAATCTTGAAAGTTATCGAT
>NC_090729.1:154395168-154397668 GCF_036898095.1 Palaemon carinicauda
ATGGGGGTATTAGGTTAGGTATTAATTTTAGAAAAAAAAAAATAATATTTTTTTTTTCTTGGGGGGGGGGGGATGTCTGCTTGATGTAGTCCATGAATCTGAAACCTATGGAAACAATACTTGCTCGATGACTCTTCTACTAATGAATATTGAGTTCCGGTGAAAATAGTTCATGAACACTATATAGTTCCATCAGAAATCATAGATTAATGAATAAATAAGATACATCAGCACATAAATAATAAAAAAGATACAGAAGTACATAAACAATTAAAAAGGGTTAACCTATGATATTGATATAGTAGAAAAGTATTTGGAAAGTAAAGGTACTGATAAAGTGTAGGCTAATTTTTTTCATAAATCGTAAAAATATGGATCTCCATCGATGGTAATTTTGCATGAATGGTTTATGTTTGAAATAAAGTGAAAAGTTATTAATATCCTTGGAATTTGATCCTCATCATCTACAAGAATGCAATTTCTTAGATTATTCGACAGATTTGCCTATGTATATTAAATTGATTATGTGCCGTTACTTATTTACAAGAGTTTACCGTTAGAAAATTATTTCAAAACAAGATTTAAGATGAAGACTTACAGATACTCTGTTTGACTTACAGAGAGATGTATTACTTAACTACCAATTTTTTACTGGAAAGGAAATAGTAAACAATAATTTGAGTTACAGTAAAAGGAAAAATCTGAGTAGGCCATGCAATCGGGAGCAAAATATAAACTTTAGTTTTTCCTCGTACCACGCCTTGAACTTTCCGATATGAGTTAACATAAAATTCTATAAGTGTGAGGAGTTTGAAATTTTTATTTTTTGGTATATGATAAAAGCAAAAGTAATTATGAACATTGTTTTTTAATATAACGTTCAGGAGTTTACTAAAATAGCGTGGAAAAATGTAAAGTTAAAAAAAGATGGTAATTTTTCGGTACGTTTTTCCTTCTCTAATGTGAAGTCTACATACGAATAATTACATCCTGGTGACATCCACTGAACTTTTCCTCATAAAGTTGTGATAAAACTCGCTAATAAGCGAACTCATTACGCAAAAAGAGAACTTTTGTAACTCATCCTCGAGTTTATTCTCAACACTTTTTTCATATGTCTTAATGAGGTTGCTATTTGCGTGTAATCAAGGATGCAAAAGAGACTTAGACTTTTGAGCATCAGTCGTAAACAACTACCGAGTTTGTTTGAAAAATCGGATTCATAACTTTGACCATAATATCCGGCACTGGGGCTTGCAAGGTCATTCAGCAACCTATAAGGTAGAGGTTAATAGGCTGGACATCAAAATGTGAAAAAAAAGGAAGAAAAGTAGAAAGCTAGAAAGTAAGTGTAACTCCATCGGAAAGGAATCTATATATCTCTTCATGTAAGGATTATAGTGTGGGGCTTGAGGTGCACTGAGGGTACTAACCTTCCTCCCCACCGAGTAGGATGTATGATATAGCATTTGGTATGATTAACGAAAGAATTATGTATTAAACAATACAAGGACTCTGTATGAACAGAATAAAAAGAATACTGACATGGATGTTCATAAACTGTCTTATATATATATATATATATATATATATATATATATATATATATATATATATATATATATATATATATATATATATATATATATATATATATATATATATATATATCGGATAAGCCTTTCTTTTCATGGTAATGTGAAAGTATAAGCAAAAGTCCAGAGGTACATACTAGGTCTCTCTTCCCATTTCACAACTCACAACATTCATAGTATGTGTACCGCACGTGTTTCAGTCATGTTCATACACTGTAACCATGGTCCAGATATACCAGGTCAGCCAGACAGCGTGCCGATTTTGAGCCTCTTCTGCGAACCTACGTCATCTGAAGGAGCTTAGTGTTGGCGAGACCCATTAAGAACGTAGATCTATCACACAGTCAATCTAAATAAAACATTTTACCCTTGGAAAATATTTTATTAAGTTACAACCTTCATTTTTTTTCTTAGGGCCTCCCTGCATGGTTGTCCTTGAGGTTTTCTATGCTTTATCAAATTATTAAGATATCGCATTTGAAAAAGTGTTGGTCAAATACTCTTATGTAGTTATGACTTGAGTGAGAGAGAGAGAGAGAGAGAGAGAGAGAGAGAGAGAGAGAGAGAGAGAGAGAGAGAGAGAGAGAGAGAGAGAGAGAGAGTACTTTGTCATGCTCAAAATAAAATACAAGGCCGGAACATTGTAACAAATGAAATATAATTGGGAGGAAACAAACTTTTACTTTAGTGGAGTGGTGGAACACTTTTTATATACGGGAGTCCCGTGAATCACGCATGCCAAGATCCATATCACAATATATATCGCGTACACAAAGATCACCACCACAAAGTGCCCGACCAATTGAGATGTCACAACTCGCCCACTGCAATGTATGCCACGATGTCCTGAGTTTCGAAAAATATGAGCTGAAATATCACCTGAAAGGGCCTGCGATATTCAAATT
>NC_090729.1:154402668-154435168 GCF_036898095.1 Palaemon carinicauda
TGCTAACTAGATGTATTGCAAAATCTTAATTTTCACTTATTCTCATATATTCATATGTTCACTCACGCACGTCATATATATATATATATATATATATATATATATATATATATATATATATATATATATATATATATATATATATATATATATATATATATATATATATATATATATATATATATATATCACAAGCACACATGATTTTAATTAATGTAAATATCACCCACGAATGGCATTTAATACCGAATTCTATCTTGAGAATATATTATCCACTTGGAATTCATTTTTTGGTAACAGCTTCTGGCCGGGTGGGGATTCGAACCACCACCTGTACGGCTGGAAACCATGCTGGCAGGGACCATACCAACTGAGCTATCAAGAGAGACAAAGCTCAGTCGGTATGGTCCCTGCCAGCATGGTTTCCAGCCGTACAGGTGGTGGTTCGAACCACCACCTGTACGGTTGGAAACCATGCTGGCAGGGACCATACCGACTGAGCTATCAAGAGAGACAAAACTCAGTCGGTATGGTCCCTGCCAGCATGGTTTCCAGCCGTACAGGTGGTGGTTCGAATCCCCACCCGGCCAGAAGCTGTTACCAAATAATGAATTCCAAGTGGATAATATATTCCTAAGATAGAATTCGGTATTAAATGCCATTCGTTGGTGATATTTACACACACACACACATATATATATATATATATATATATATATATATATATATATATATATATATATATATATATATATATATATATATATATATACATATATATATATACGTATATATATATATATATATATATATATATATATATATATATATATATATATATATATATATATATATATATATATATATATATATATATATTTGGGCTCAGGCCATGTCGTCCTGATGGAAGTTCCTAAAGGGTAGCTTCCTAGGGTATATTTGACTACAGTGATATTCCCAGAGAATTTTACCTTAAGGTATCCAGAATTCTAACTTCTGGAGCAAATATCCCTAATTAAATCTAACAGGGATATCGCACAAAATCAGAGGACGTATTCTTGACACGTCACATAGCTATCTTCGCCCCGAACAGTATTAACGCTTCGAGGGGTTACAGTGACAAGAATCTGAAAGGAGAATGAAAAGAGAGTCGTTCCCAGGGAATCTCTCCTATTCCCTTTCCAGTGTGTATCTGACGAAGGTGGCAGCGCCATCTCCATTCCTTTTCGTGTAGCTCTACTACTCGGTGTCTTCCCTTGTGTTCTCTCGTATTTTTGGATATTATTCAACTTTATGATGCTTTCTCCGGCCCCTTCTGCCTCTGAAAAGTTGAGTATTATCTTTACTTTGTATAAATGTAAGCTCTTGTCGTTTTGAATTGAATCAAAAGTGATTTTAACGTAAACAAGAGCTGTTGCCTACCGGTGGCATCCTGAATGCTGTCACTCGCTATATATGGGTCATTTAGTTAGCCAGAGTGACGTTCCCGGTTTTTACGCTTTAATAAATCTAGCTATCTAGCTCTTCTAGGAATTCTTATATAATGCCGTTAGTTTTCAGTTCGGCAATTTAGGTAACCGATCTTGCCCTTCGCGAGGTTTGGTAGTCTGGGTGTCTGACCCTAGTACTTTCATGCATGATATAAGTTTTCCTAGTGCTATATTATTGAAGCTATAGAAAAATATTTTATACATGTAAGATATTGTTGAATTTTCTTCTCTAAGGTAGTATACGAGAGACTTTCGGTGATTTAGGCAATCGATTCTCACCGCACCTAGGCTAGTAGACTATGGGGCTTTAGTATACTCTCTCACACTTAGATTATAATCACCGCTTGTTCTTTTCTCCTCCAGAGAATAAGTTCAATCCCTTTCTCCCTCTGAGTAAGCCTTAGGCTTAGTCCTAGTGGTTCTATCTGAATAATATTCAGGTGTAACTATACTAGGATAGTTCTGTCCTGACCCGCTAATCAGAGTATCTGCTTTTGCGGGTTGGGGCAGAACATCAGAGTATTAGTCTGTGGTCTGCGTCTTTCTAGCATAGAGAATGAGTTTCCTTTGCTATGTTAGGTACAGACACAGGAGGCTTTGCTTCCCTAGCCCACATCTGAAGGATTCTGTACGAGATGATTCCTTCTTCTAGTGGTCTAGCAGACTGTCCTGTGTGGTTATTCTCAGGCTGGAGAATGAGTTTTCTCCGTTGTCTGGCGAAATAACTACACCTAACTTGGTTCTGGTATGGTGGAGGATAGCAAGTATTGCCAACCTTCCTCCCTATAGACAAACTCTAGGTTAGGATGAGCTTTCCTAACTGCTGGGTGTGTCTCATACTAGAACGAGGTTTACAGTACCCTTATCCCGTTCCCCCTTTTCTTTCTTAGTGATGGCCTAGCAATCACATCTCTTAGCTGCAGTCCTACTTCTGTACCTAGTGTAGGTTAGGATGGGGGACCGGCTCAGGTCTCTGCCGGCCGGCAGAGACCCCTTTTCTTCTGCAGAGTGAACCCCAGACCTCCCTTGGTCTCCCTTCCATGTCTGCTGGTAGAGCCCGGCAGGCTACGAATATATAGGAAGCCTGAATGCTAATTTCTCCCCTTCCATATGTTCACTCTTTCTGGATGAAGGTTGTATGGCAATGCCACCTTATAACCTTACATCCATACTGTTTGTCTTGCTAGTGTATTTTACTCCTAGCACGGCTGCCGACTTAATCGGCTGACAGCCGGGTAGGTGGGGGTTCTCAGGTTCGTAGTCACTGACTGCTGGCATGGTTATCACTACCTTTGCCTGCCGGCAGTAGAAGCACATCCCGAGATCTGCTGGCCAATACGTTTAGCGGCCGGCAGTCGGGTGCTAGCGTTTTCAGTTGCTGGCCGGCACACATTTGCGAACCAGTGAACTACCGCCTATTAGTTAAAGGGGTAAATGCCACCCGGCGTGTGCCGGCACATGCCGGTACGTGCTGGCGCATGCTGGCTGGCATGACAGCATGCGATGTACAGTAGTTACTATATTCGTGGTGAAGTACACACTACATTAATAAAGCTACAGTACAGAGTTTGTTGTAACACTAAAGTTCTTCCAACATACTTAATGTTATCTTGTACTCCTTTTGTTGAGACCGTACAATATATAGAAAGTGAGTTCTTTCTATATTCATTCTATCCCATATATTAAAACTTTATTTCAAGGTATGAGCTACAACTTAACTTTCTGCCTAGGAAAATATATAAGGTGTTCTAGCATAAGAATTAAACTTAGTTTTAATATCTTGGGAGGTTACAGCAATTGGCTGCGCAGGAAATACAAGTATGTGTCTTTCCTTCTTTTCTTTTAGCTTTACTATATAAGCTACATGTATTAATAATAAGTGAAAAGCCTTCACTTGATACTCATGGATTTTCTTCTCTTTACAGGAGGACCATCCAAAGTGCGGGAGTATGTTCTGCAATGTCCGAAGTAAGAACTTCTGTGGACATGAGTTATGCAGGAGGCACGCAACATGCACTGCCTCCAAAGGTGATCTCCGGTATCACAACCTTCAGGTATGTATCATATATTCTAACCTTATTACCGAGGCGTTTGACACCCCTAAGTCGGCGGAGTCAAGGGATGCTGTTAGAGAAAAGTTGCAAACCTGGGCGAGGAGTTTTCAGAAAAGCACTTCAGGTCCCTACCTTCCATACAGACGCCTCAAAGGAAGGCTGGGGAGGCCACTCTCACCAGAAGAGAGTCAAGGAAGCTTGGTCCAATCTTTTCAATTCATTTCACTTCAACTTTCCAGAAGCCATGGCAGTACTTCTGACACTAATGAAATTCTCCTCGTCACTCGAACCATGTAATATGGGTTCTAGACAGCGAGGTGATAGGGAGATGCTTGAATCGACAAGAGTCGGGATCACCTCAAATCTACCAATTGATGTTGACCATATTTCGTTTGGCGGAAATAGCACCTGTCAGCAGGTCACATTCATTCGGTCCACAACGTGACAGCGGACGCTCTATTAAGGTTCACACCGATAGAGTCAGAATGGTCCCTAAACGCAGGATCGTTCTCCCTCACCTTGAGTCAAGTCCCGGAACTGCAGATAGACCTCTTTGCGATGAAAGACAACAAGTAGAATGTGTTCACGTACGAGGATCTGCTAGCGGAAGCACTGGACACTATGTCCCTAGAGCGGAACAGATGGTCCAGGATTTACCTGTTCCCTCTGCACAACCTCCTTTGAAGGTCCTTAATATGAGATCCTTCAAAAGGACGGCAGCAATAGTGGCCCACAAGTGGCCAATCAGCGTTTAGTTCCCTCTGGCATTGGAACTACGACTAAAGTTTGTACCGCAACCGGATACAACCCTGATTCAGCGAGTACAGAAGTTGACTGTCTTCGCTTCATCACAGAAAACCAGAAGACAATGGGAGTCATTATGGAAGAAGTGAGTGTCGTTTGTCAAGGCGAAGAAACCAAAAAGAATTCTTGATTGACTTCTGTTTATTTTCTTCATTCACCTGCATGAGTAAGGTTTAGCAGCCAACACATTATCAACGTGCAAGTCTTCCTTGACAAGACCGATACTATATACCTTTCAGGTCGACCTTTCTAATGACAATTTTAATAAAATTCCCAAGGTCGGTGCTAAGCTTAGACATTCAGCGCCTCTAAGACCCATTTCATGGGCAATAGATATGGTTCCTCATTTGCATTAATTTTGAATAATGAGGAGTGCGCTTTGAAGGATTTAACTCAAAAAGTTATGTTTCTGTTTGCACTCGCTTTGGGGGCTAGAGTTAATGTAATAGTGGCTCTCTTGATAGAGAAAGGCCACGTTCAGTTCTTAAAAGGAGAACTGAATTTGTTTCCAGACCCAACATTTCTTGCCAGGAACAAGCTACCCACTAACAGGTGGGGTCCCTAGTGAATCTGCCCTCTGAAGGAAGATGCATCTTTATGTCCAGTGGAGTGCCTAAAGGTCTATCTTCATAGAACTTCAGACTTTAACCCTGGATAGGTACGCTCCTCGGACACCCCTTTAAGGGTATACTCGGACGCAAACGACCCCGACGCCAACAAAAATTCTTGAAAAATCAGTTTTTGCAGTAACCTCCTTTTTTCTTTTGCCAAAAAAACTTCAATGAATGCTTAAAACAACTGTAAAGATAAATACTACTCATCTGCAGAAAAACTATTTATTATAAATTTTTTAAAAAATTCATAAAAAAAAAGTTTATACATATATACACAAATCCTTTTAGGAAATGATTCTTGAATGTTTAGGACACATCTTGATGTATTTTGGATGAAGTCAGACCCATGGAGGTGAAGATCTGAAATGAGAAAAAAAGGGTAACTTTTTTTGGCCAAAAAAATTTGTCCAAATTTCATGAATTTTTTTGGGTACCCAAATGAAATAGGAAGTGGCTAATTTTTTTAGGGAATAAACACATGTTATCCTAAAATGGAAATATGTAAAAAAATCTTCATTATTTTGTAAATTACATTTATATCAGGGGCCATATCTAAAGATAATTTTTTGAGCACTTAGAAATTTCGTAAAAAAATACATATATTTAATATATAATATGATATTTATGCAGGTAAAAATATACCAAAATATCACAAATTCTATAGGGAACAAGAATATATATAGATAGGGCAACTTACGCTTCGGATATGTCCACAAAATGGCCGCCAACCACACTGACTCAGACTCCCTAATCTGCCACTTGAAATGTAGGAAGGGTATGTCAATTTCAAGGTGTTATTTACTAATCTAATTATTATTGGATATGCATAAAAATTGTATGGTGGGTTGCTGGATAATTGTAGATTATTTTACGACTATAAAATTAAAATTCTGACCCAAAAAAAATTTTTTGAAGGGAAATAAAATCGAAAAAAATGTAAAATATAATATTTTAGCTAAAAATATTTGATGATATTCAATCAAAAAAGAAGTAAACAAAATTTTCCGACAAATAAACATCTAGAGGAATCATTACTCTGTGATAGTTCCTTAGTACGTAGTAATTTTGAAAGAATTGGGAAAAAACAAAAAAATGGCAATCACCGGAAAATCGAACACATACCTATATATACGCTATATCTGGCTAAAAGAAAGATAGACATGGGTAGCCAGATCATCTAGAATCACTTTCCAACACTAATAAAAATATAAGTTTTGCGACACTACTTGCCAATTCCTTACGGTAACATGACTAAGCAAAAAAATGCAAAACAAATAAAAAGGGGCACTCGCGGAAAAATGGCTAACATTCTAATATACGGCATTTCAGAAAAAAAAATTCAGCCACGTACTAGGCAAACCATCAAGGCACATTTTCCGACAAATAAACATCTAAATGAATCATTACTCTGTGATAGTTCCTTAGTACGTAGTAATTTTGAAAGAAAGGGGAAAAAACGAAAAAATGGCAATCACAGGAAAATCGAACACATACCTATATATACGCCATATCTGGCTAAAAAAAAAACGATAGGCATGGGTAGCCAGATCATCTAGAAACACTTTCCAACACTATAAAATTATAAGTTTTGCGACACTACTTGCCAATTCCTTACGGTAACATGACTAAGCAAAAAAATGCAAAACAAATAAAAAGGGGCACTCGTGGAAAAATGGCCATTCTAATATACGACATTTCAGAAAAAAAAATTTCAGCCACGTGCTAGGCAAACCATCAAGGCACATTTTCCGACAAATAAACATATAAATGAATCATTACTCTGTGATAGTTCCTTAGTACGTAGTGATTTTGAAAGAAATGGGAAAAAACGAAAAAAATGGCAATCACAGGAAAATCGAACACATACTTATATATACGCCATATCTGGCTAAAAAAAAAAATAGGCATGGGTAGCTAGATCATCTAGAAACACTTTCCAACACTATAAAAATATAAGTTTTGCGACACTACTTTCCAATTCCTTACGGTAACATGACTAAGCAAAAAAATGCAAAACAAATAAAAAGGGGCACTCGCGGAAAAATGCCCAACATTCTAATATACAGCATCTCAGATAAAAAAAAAAGACATGCACGTGTTAGCCCAACCATCAAGGCACACTTTCTAACACATAAACATGAAAAAAAAATCAATAATATACGGCAATTCCTTACTACGTAGTAAATTTTTACAAATATTGAAAAAAAAACAGAAATTGGCAACCGCAGTTAAATACCCAATATACCAATAACTACGTCGTATCTGACAAAAACAAAATCACGCATGGGTAGCCAGATCATCTATACACACTTTCCAACACTAAAAAAGCAAAAGTTTTACGACACTATTTGGCAATATCTTACGGAAAAATGACTTGGCAAAAAAATTAAAAAAAATGAAAAAGGGGCACTCGCGGTAAAATGGTCCTCGTGGTGATGAACGACATTTTAACTAAAAAAAAATCAATCACATGGTAGCCAAACAATCCACCAAGACTTTCCACAACTGATAACCTATACAAGTTGCACCATTCTACGACAATTTCATAATACGTAATAACTTTGATAATTATGCAAATTACCTTAGAAGGGTAAACTCGGTCGCGCTCGACCCCGACGCGTCTCAGAAATCGGGGAAGAAGTACAGCTACAGCAATGCACATCTGGACACTACTAGAGCGTGTAGGGGAGACACCTCCTGCAGGTCGATCACCCACAAATTCAGTCACGGGGGTGAGTCGCGTGAGAAAAACCTGTTTTTTTTTTGACGCTCGGGGTCGCGAACGACACATCGTACCTATCCAGGGTTAAGGGAGGACAGCTGTTCAAAGGAGAAACCTTGGGTTCAAATTTATCTCTGAAACAACTAAGGGCAAAACTCACCCATGTTATTCGCAGAGCGGATCCAGACAGTATACCCGCTAGTCATGATCCGAGCAAAGTTGCCTCTTCCATAAAATTTCTTTAGTTCTATGGACTTTGAAAATCCTCGTTCGTACACCGGCTGATAGTCATCCAAACTGTTCTTTATGTGAAGCAAGTTGAGCAACTCAAGAGGTCTGTGGTAACAGCAGGTAGAATTCTTAAACCTTCTGTTTAAATCTGCGAGGAACAGTGTAATTAATTTGGGACGATTAATTAAGAGGGTGGGTGTGTAATCACAGTCTGTTACTACACACTAAGCAATAGGCCACTAACGTGTCCTTACAAACTGTTCCATGGACTTCGGTGAACTAAAAGCATAATACAGACACTTGTGCCAAGCGTTTTTTACGCTAGTGTAAATAAACAGTAATACAGACTGTATCATTAATATTATTGATTCGCTTGAAGTGGAAAATCTGTTTCCTGTTAGACGAAACAATATTATCTGTTGACTGTTTTCTTTATGCTTTAACGGATATCGTCCACATTTTATAAATTTTATAAATGTTGAACTGATATGCATGTTTATTAAATTTTTAATAAACTGGTTCATAGTGAACCCTGCGTCTTATTCGCCCACACTCATTTTATTAGAAACGTACCGAACATTAAAATTAAAATATGGATAATTTTAACATAGAATGTCTTTTAAGATTGTTCCTTTCTTCAAGCAAAATTCCACTCGCTTACCCTAAGGGGACGGTGGTAGAGATGCAAAATTTGTTCCTATATGGATACAACTGTTATCCAATAGTTTAATAAGAGTAGATACCTTGGGGGATATGTCAGGAATTCATACTGACATTGGTGACTCTTATACAAACTTTGCTTTATGATGTATAGGGCGAGATCACTAAACAAGCTTGTCATTTTGTTATCCATAGTGAGTGTGTGTGTGTGAGGTGGATGTGTTCAGAGGCACTCCGGACAATTACTGAAATAACTATGGTCATTTACGTGCTTTCCCGTTAAAAATGTGTGTGTATGCGCATGAAGTGCTGCTCTGCCTAGTGAAGTGTTCTTTATCACTTGCAATCCTGTGTTTCTAGTTATAATTGAAAATTTCCCTCTAATCCAATCAGTGCCCGAAATTTCTTCCCACCTCAGTGCCATTGGCTGCTTTGGTTCAAACAGTGAAAATAAGAAAAATAAAAAGAGAGGAGTAACGGTTTGCTCTTCGCTCACCCTAACCACAAGGTTGACATAGAAAAAATTACCCCGAGTGTCGATAGTGCCTCTCGTCCCTCCACCCCTCACATACAGAACAATTGTGTTTATTTTATCAATTCTCGCTCTAACAACAGCGATCTGGAGTCCATCACAGATGTCGTGAGAAATCTTTTCTCGGAAGAAGATATCACAATTGCATATGTCTCGTGCAGAGACTATGCCCGACGGCATTCGGAATGATCGAAATGCAAAGAGCTTGACTTCTCAGAAGAAAATCTCTCTCATGTCAACACGGCTCAAAACCACAACAAATGTTACCATTTGCGCGGATAACCCATACACCCTTCCTCCTGGCCAGCCAGCTGACATCAATATAATGACTGTACATAACATTGCAGTAAAAGCCTTGGAGTTGTCAACTTCTCTGTCAATAAACTCTGAAGATCTCCGTACAATCCCTGATGCAATCGCTGCAATGAGGCAGCAAATCAGTGATGCAGTAGTGCAGAAAATCAGCTCACTGCATTGAGTCAACAAATCAGTGATGCATTGGGTCACCAAATCAATGATGCCATCGCTGCAATGAAGCAGCAAATCGGTGATGCAATGGCCCTGCAAATCAATGATGCATTCGCTTCAATGGGGCTAAAAATCAATGAGATAACAAATCAAATTGGAGAGTTGAAGGGAAAATGTAATAAGTTGAAAGACCCCACGGACCAACCCCAATTAAAACATGAACAACCCTCAACTGACCCCACGCCCACCTCGGGCCCACAAAACACCATCTCTGGCCTGCTGGATACAGGGCCAAGGATCGTTACGAAGCAAACACCAGTCTTGGATGCTACCACTTCCCCCTCCCCATCATTAGACAGAAGAGATTCAAGCAAAGTACCACCCACTCCTACCTCTCCCCCCTCCCCCCCTACGACCGACTCATATGCCAGAGCGCTAATGTCAAGTGCCCAAGAAGACGGCGAGGGATGGCAGACCTCCCGGCGAAAAACAAAGTCCCGACCCGACTGCAACCGCAATCAGGTCCACCAGCATTCATCCGGGAATATCTCCCCTCACCACCGTCCAAAGAGATGCCACGTTGTTGTCCACAACCTGCATTCCTCAGTGACTGAAGATGCCATCAGGCTACATGTTAGGAAATCACAACAATTTCATCAAAAATATTTGAATCTCTTCTGTTCCGTCGCCTTGCACCATTTCTCCACACCGCAGACAATCAATTTGGTTTTAAAACTAACCACTCGACTGACATCTGTATATATATTTTAAAGGAGTTATTGAATTTCTATATATCCTCGGCCTCCCCTGTCTACTTATGTTTTGTAGACGTGCGGAAGGCATTTGACAGAGTAAACTATCTGAAACTCTTTATGAAACTACGCAAAAGGGGGACTCCTCTATATCTCATTGGTATATTATACTGTTGGTTCTCAACACAGCAGTTCTGTGTCAAATGGGGCAATGTCCTATCCCAGCAATTCGGTTCATTTAACGGTCTCAGGCAAGGAGGCATCCTCTCACCATATTTATTTAATGTTTACACAGACGATTTGAATATCAGACTGAATTCACTTCCCATTGGTTGTACGGCTAATGGCTTTACCATGAATAACCTTTGCTACGCTGACGATATGGTCCTCATCTCCTTCTCTGCCCAAGGCCTACAACGACTTATTAACACCTGCAACGCATACGCTAATGAACACGACATAATTTATAACGAATTGAAGACACAGTGCATGTCTGTCCTTCCTAGAGCGCTCCGTTTCGTAGAAGATCCACATATTTTCCTTCAAAACCATCAGCTAGCATTTCTCAATGATTTTCTTTACCTAGGTCACATCATTATGAAAGACTTAAAGGACACATCTGACATTGAAAACAGGCGACGTAAATTGTGTTGTCTAGGGAACATGGTAACGAGAAGATTTGCCTTTTGCCGCCAAGATATCAAAAAACTCCTATTTCAAACCTACTGCTATAACGTATACGGCTGCTCGCTATGCGCAAACTATACACGTGAATCGATGAGACATATCACAGTCATTCACAATGATATCCTAAGGCGCCTCACCCATACCCCGAGGCACCATTCAGCTTCAGCGATGTTTGTTGAAAATAGACTGGATAACTTAAAAACCATCATTCGTCGCTCTATAGTAAGTCTCACCTCCCGCCTACGATCTAGTGAAAATCCCCTAATTCAAAATGTGCTTGCAAGTGCAGCGAGAATAAAATCCAAAATGTGGGAAACCTGGAATACGGAAGCGTCAGTACAATGAATTGTATTCACTAATATTTGATAGTGTGGCTATGCCAAATCTTCATCACTAAATAACTTTGATCTGATACCCAGTAATGTTATGATAACGTGTTTTATTATGTTACATCTTTGTTGTCTGGATGTCCTGTATTTCCTTCACACCACCTGCTCAGTGACTAGATTTTTGTTTTCTCCCCAGTGTTCTTTGATTATTCAAGCAATTTCTGTTCCAACATATTTATCATTGTCGTCTCCATTTTTTTTCTCCCTCTTTTTGTTTGCTGATATGTATGTTATTATCATTATTAAGCGTTAATTATGTTGTGATTTTGTTACCCAGACCTTAGAACTCTGTGGTCAACCTGCTAATTGATGTTTATAATATATCACTGATAATATTGCATATCTCATCTTTTTTTTTTTATCGATGTCAAAAGTGTAAGATCACTGTACCCTTATTGTAACTCTGTATATGGCTTTTGCTGATATAAAGATTATTATTATTATTATTATTATTATTATTATTATTATTATTATTATTATTATTATTATGTACTCCTCGAGACTTTTTCCAGAGTCTAGTACGACTCTTCCCTGTAGGGGGCAGGAAGCACTAACATAGTTCATGCTTAGATGAAATGATGTATGACGGTAACATCAAAGGTCTTTAGGTCTAGACGGACCAGGAAAATACATTCTTGAGGGTACGGCACTGGTTGAAAATCCACAGATACAGTAATAATCTGGTAAACTTCCATCAGGACGAAATGGCCTGAGCCCAAAAAACGGATTTTGAGCGAAGCGAAAAATCTATTTTTGGGTGAGGTAGCCATGCCGTCCTGATGGACCCGCCCTTCCTTTTATTGTAAAAGGGCTTATTGACCCCTCCCTATAATACAGTATCTGTAGCACCTCGTATTTTGCTAAGAGGAATGGAGATGGCGCTGCCACCTTCGTCACATACAGGAGAGATGCCTTATGAGCGGCTCTCTTTTCATTCTCGTTTCAGATTCTTGTCACTGTAACCCCCCCGAAGCGTTAATACTGTTCGGGGTGAAGATAGCTATGTGACGTGTAGAGTATACGTCCTCTGATATTATGCGATATCCCTGTTAGATTTAATTAGGGATATTCGCTCCAGGAGTTAGAATTCTGGATATCTTAAGGTAAAATTCACTGAGAATATCACTGAAGTCAAATATACCCTAGGGAGCTACCCTCTATGAACTTCCATCACAACATGGCTACCTCACCCAAAAATAGATTTTTCGCTTCACTCAACATCCGTTATATATATATATATATATATATATATATATATATATATATATATATATATATATATATATATATATATATATATATATATGTGTGTGTGTGTGTGTGTGTGTGTGTGTATATATATAAATATGTAAATATATATATATATAAATTTATATATATATATATATATATATATATATATATATATATATATATATATATATATATATATATATATATATATATATATATATATATATATATATATATATATATATATATATATATATATATATATATATATATATATATATATATATATATATACAGTATAAGACAATTTAAGCAATTTTCTCACGATACACACGTGAGCGTTAACGTAGCTAACAACTAAAAAGATAATGAATTCCACCCCTTAAATGGTTTGAATTGTCATTTCATACACCGAGAGTTAAAAATTAGTAACATAAACGACTTTCATATATCATAATAGGTCGTTATTGATTTAGGCCAATAACCCCAAATCGCATAGTTGGCGGATTGAAATATATTTCTCATTTACTTGTCCGTCAATGTATAGATCCAACCTAATAATTCCATTATGTTATAACACTATATGACAATATCCAACGATAAATGTGGTTATTTCGTTTGGAGTCCATGGTTAGTGAGTCAACCTTATATGTCCGCAATATCATTCTGGCTGTAACCCTCAGTGCATGTATGTTTTCGCATTCTTGGTAACTCGTAACAGTGCCTGTTCTCTTGTCAGTAAATCTAATAATTCTCATCATGAATGAAAATTAGTAGAATAAAAAGTAATTTTTCTCTATTTTTAAAGAATTTAAAGAGAAGTTAGTTGGAATTTCAATATTTCGTAATATCTCAGAAAGCTATCAATGCATACATTTCCAAAGAATATAAAAAATGTACGTTTCAAAACTGCCTTGCAATAAACTCTAGTTACAGTAACATAAAAAAAATACATTTTAGTTGTTGTCAAAATTCCACCTATCCTGTAGAAATACGTCAAACTTAGTTACATGAATTCATCATGAAGTTCATCGGGTTTGATCTTTGTAAAAATTTTGTAACGTCTTCCCTTACAATTTATAAACTGGTGCTTCAGTACTTCTGGTTTGTCGTTTAAAATATAGTAAGTATTGCAGTTTCAAATGTTGAAGAAGGAAGAGAGAGAGAGAGAGAGAGAGAGAGAGAGAGAGAGAGAGAGAGAGAGAGAGAGAGAGAGAGAGAGAGAGAGAGAGTGTGTTAAATAATTAATCAGGATATTTACTTTTCCTTCCCTATTCCGTTTTTTTGGAGAAAAATGCTATTAAGTTCGTCACCTGAGTACTAAAGTGTTCGCAGCTTAGGATTCGTTATAAACGAGGGAATGTTAAAAGCACGATAGCGAGCGAAATTGATAATAGGCCGTATTGGAGAATCATTAGCATAATTCATTGTTTATTTAGCATTAAAATGCCAACTTTCTTACTCACTGTATTTTTATAATTCTAGTTTTCTTTTTTGAAGAATTTTGTTTCCCATGTCTAATCTTTTTAAGGTAGACTTAACGTAAAAATACAGCAGAATAACAATAAAGAAATTGCTCAATAATAAAACATCATTATTTTAACCAAAACTAACTGGTTTTGATTGAATGTTAGAATTTCCAGTTTTAATTTTATAATAAATAATCAATATATATATATATATATATATATATATATATATATATATATATATATATATATATATATATATATATATATATATATATATATATATATATATATATATATATATATATATATATATATATATATATACACTAAGAACATGTGAAAACAAGAAATGGACATGGGGAGGACATATAATGGAAATGACATATAATAAATACGGACAATCAGAATGAAAGAAAGGGTCCCTAGAGATTGCAAAAGAAGCAGGGAAATGAAGGGGAAGACCATGGATTGACTAACTAAAAAAGTTCGCGAGTCTGGACTGACATAGAAAGACCATAAACAGACGGGAGTGGAAGGACATGTCTTGAAGACTTTCTTTTGCATTGGACTAGTAACGGCTGATGATAATATGTATATATACATACATATATATGTGTGTGTGTATGTGTATGTTTGTATGCGTCCATGTGTTTGTGACGAAGTGGAAGAGTAATCGACATTAACGGGGTTGAAATATCTCATTTTAGAGAAACCATTAGCATTACCAAACCCAGTAAAAAGAATGCGCTTTATTTCTCAACCTTTAGTAATTATTCATAGCAGTTTTCGTGAAGCTGCATGAAATAAATCCCATTTTTTCGACGGGCGACTTGTGCAGTATATCAAAAGCTACCCTTTCACCTCAGGATACAAGGAGTTAAAAGGAAAACTTTAATGGAAAACGACTGGGCAAAATGTTTTATGGCAAATGCAGCCGTAAATTATCCACTCTCACTCTATGCTATCCACATACGCACACAACAAATACAACAAGCTCCTCTTGATTCCATGGGAAAGACGTTTTACAAATGCTGCGATAAATTTTCCTTCTTTCTCTCTGTCACACACACACATGCATGCACACAAACTCACACACACGCATATCTAACATCGAATACACTCCTTGATTCATTCAAGTCGAAGGCCACATATTGCAAAAGTTTCTTTTGTCTTCTTCGAAGGCAAACTTTAAGACAAACTGAGGCTATCTCTCTTTCCGGCTGTCTGTCTGCCACCGAAATTGTGACAGCATGAACTATTGTAAAGAGGAAAGGGACGAGAAAGAGGGGGAGAGAATTTTATAAGATGAAAAAAGAAAAATTACTTGCATAAAAATGAATTCTCACTAGTAGTGGTTTTGTGAGGCACGAGCACTTAGCAACGCACAGAGAAATAACATAAGCATATCGTAACTACCTTTTCTTCTACAGTGCAACCAACATCGGAATCCACGTCATAATGTTATTGAATATAAAAAGCTAATCTAAAATCTATTATTATTCCGTTATTATGTCATCGAATTTTATGCCATTGTCTACCATGGGGGCCTATGAATACCCGAGTTGTCTCTAGTTAGTGTTAATGGTCCAATCGCTACCATGATGCAACATTAGCCTCATGTATTGCTGCCTCACTTTCCAGATAGAGAGCAAGATTCTGCAACCCAGAGTCTATCAATTCCGAAAGGGATGCCACTTGCACATGACAACAGTAAATAACATTAGGGCATCTACTCGGCATCCCCCTACGTCATACTACAGCTTACAAGCCAGCAGCCAGCCAAGTTGAGCCAACGTAATGGTGGTATGTTTTCATAATACCCTCTAAGTAGATCTGATGTCCCGCTGTAAAGACTCCATCTGGTTTCCACAACTTCTCTTGGTTTTCCTTACACTGAGGATCATTCCCAAGGGCACCATGGGTCTCGCAGTGGCTGAAATGGCATATGGCTTCCCGATGGTTGTTCCTGCAGATTTTTTCTTTTCTGTTTTTCACCTCCTACAAAGATCCAAAATTTACGCCCTGACGTCAGGCACATAAATGTTATTTGAATGATACCTGACCTTTTGTCGTTCATTCCATTTGTCGATTTGAATACTTAGAAATACAACATCCAAAAAAATTTGTGAATGCTTATGTAAGTATTTGCTATGTGAAGTTAAGAAAAAAAAAAAAACCCTAACATACAATTTCAGTCGGCTACTTTTTTGAAGCTTGCTAAGCTTGATCTAAGAAATTTCATCTTCTTGTTGGAGTATGCAGTACTTATTTATGTGAACACATTTATATATATATATATATATATATATATATATATATATATATATATATATATATATATATATATATATATATATATATATTATGCCTGTCCGTGGGTGGGTAAATGTGATATGAATAATCACGTGATTCAACTTGTAGTCTAAGGACAGATTCCTGAATGTGTACAGTGGATGTCTCCTTTGAAAGAAGATACCGCGAGGTGCAGATCTTCGTATTTTTATTCCAAGCATTTTCTTTAGTTGAAATAAGAAATCTTCATATCATTTTTAATCTTATGCATTATCATCCTACATACATCCAATTACATAGAGTACTTTCTTTTACATCTATTTCTTATTTTCCATATTTATATTTTTCCATTTTCAATGCAATAAAACTCGTGATTTAATCTTCTGTTCTTTATATATTCCTACCGAGGATATCATTCTTTATTCCAGGTAATGTCATCAACGTCACTGCTTTCGATTTATTACCTCCGCCAAGGAGGTATTGCGATATAGTCGGTTTATTTATTTGTGTCTGTGGACATTTGCTTGTGGACAGGATCACGTTGAAAATAACAGACGAATTTCAATGAAATTTTCACCAAAGATAAACCTTAGGACATGGACGAACCCATTAAATTTTAGAGCTGATCCGGATCCGCATTGTATATCAGGATATACATTTATCGTGTGTCTGTGGACAGGATTAGGTCAAAACTACTCAACAGATTTTGACGAAATTTTCCCCACAGACTGATCTTAGGTCATGAACGACCCCATTAAATTTTGAAGATGCTCTGGATTTGAATCTGAATTCTAGATCCTGTTTTCCATTTTTGCCATTATAAATTTAACGTAAAATCTGCTCGACAGATTTTAACGAAATATTAATCAGACGCCAATAAATTTCGGACATGATCAGGTTTCTAGTTTATTTATTTATATATTTGCCTGTGTTTTTGTAGAAAGGATTGCGTCAAAACTATTGGACGGACATTTACGAAATTTTCACCAAAGATAGATCTTTGGACATATACGACCCCATTAAATTTTGGAAACGATCCAGATCGGTGTCCAGTTTTTAGACCTGGATTTGTATTTTCGGCATTTCAAATGTCAAATGTCAAAACAAAATTTCCATCACAGATAGATCTTAGGCCATGGAATACTCCAATAACCTTTGGCGGAAGTCAGAAATCTGTTATTCCTCTTGTCTTTCATGTATTCATTACTTGTTGTTATTTATCATTGTATATCTTTTCGGTCATTTCTGGTCAGTCAATGACAAATTTTAATAACTCTTCACTTTATGTATTTCTTTCCCTGAAGACATAAATTTCCATGATATGATTCCTATTCTGCACGCCTTCTCTTTCCCTTCCATTCATTCAATTCCATGATGCAATCCCATTGTTTGCTCTTTCCACTCAAGACATTCAGACGCATGGCCCGAATCCCTTCCCCTTTTCATCTACTCCTTCCTTCTCTATCCCAGCCTGGCGTTCATCTCCGATCCCCTAAGGCATCCCTTGCGAATCAATATTGCCATCACACTGTCGTCGAGACCTAAACTTTTAATCACATTTCTTTCAGAGAAACTTTCCCACCAACTTGGAATGAAGATGCGTCTCAAGTATTTATGGTGATCCTTAATCATGAATTTCTTTGGTCTGGCCGTCTCCTCTGAACATATCGCCTTGCCAGTATTTTATGATTTCTAATTCAATTGTATCCTTGAAGTTAAAGTGAAGAAACAGAATTGTTTTTTATATGTATTTTATCGCTCTCTCTCTCTCTCTCTCTCTCTCTCTCTCTCTCTCTCTCTCTCTCTCTCTCTCTCTCTCTCTCTCTCTCTCTATTTTATCATAAAGATGATATTATCTACATTATCACAATTGGACATTTAATACATATCATAGGAGGCTGATGTGAGTAGCAGTTTTTTTGTAGTAAAATCAAATAAACCAAAAGATAAATCTATTCGTCTAACTTTTCTCTTAATTTTAGCTCTTTTCCTTCCATTCAATCTTTGGGTATTTTTGGCATAAAATAGTTTCTCCAAAGATACAGGCTACAGTCTGAAATATTTAGATATGCAAAGAGCTTTTGGGATTCGGTTTCTATTTCTTTTTAGGTCTGGAACTGCCAACAGGACGATATTTTGAGAGGATTTTTGAAAGGTCGAAACCTTATAAATGAGTCTGTTTGATCAATGAAAGAATTTAATCACTCAAACCTTTTAGCTCCCAGAGAAGGCATAGATCACCAACCTTTTTTTTCTTGTATTAATTTATCAAATATTAGTATAGCAGCCAAAATTCATGGAAAAAGATTTTATGAAATCATATTTAGGCTCTGTGTGGGATAGTGTCCCCAAGGACCTCCTAATACCCAAATGGTCACCTCCCCCCAAATTAATCTCTATGATTCAATGATCTTCGGTTTACATGTTTTTTTTCTCTTCCTGATAAAACAATAGTCTACCCACTTCACCTAAGCGTTAGTTTCTTGCAATCTTCGAGCTTGCGCTAGGTAAGGGCATTGCTTTACCTGCCCAATTAACATTTGATTTAATAAAATACTAAGTTCCTGAGTAAGTTTAAAGTACTTTATTTGAAATACCTTTGTTCTCTATTATCTGCCAGATGAATTGGTATTTTGCAAATATAGTCATAACCATCGAAGATTTCTAACATCATCCATGTTCCATTATGATTCCATCTTATCTTGTTCATAATAATCTTGCTTTGTAAGTCGAAGAGCTGTTGGAGATAAGAATAAACTCAACTGCTAATTAAAAAGTGCCTTGCTACAGACGGGTGAGTATGAGGATAAACACTAGTGCCCTTAGTGACAAGTCTTTTATAAGTCATAGGTATCAGTCGTTATCTTATGTATCAAACCTGAGTGAATTGAAAAGTTTCATATCTTAACTTACTGTCGCCCATATCCTTCCTGTATTTGATGCAAAGTAGAAGTGACATACACAAATATGTGCGGCATTATATTCAATGCCATATATCGTTCTATGAGACACTCTTTTATGACATTTCCTTGGAAAATCGTTGTTTTTAATTTGCAGTTTCTCTACTTAAACTTTCCAATCTCGTCTTTTGAAGATTATCATTCCAGTAACGTGAATTATTCAGCAGTAAACAATTTCCGTTACAATGGTATCCACTCTTTTACATCAATTTTTCATTTGCTTAACAATCAGTCTTCGTTCATGATCTGAATTTTTTATTTTACACACGCAACCAGAACGGATACAAAGGAAAAATTAAACCTTACTACCAAAACTATATCTTGTTCTGTTTTTGACAAAATTAATATATGATAATTTCTCGTAAAACTTTCCTTTGTTTTTTTTTATTTGTATAATTGCAGGATGTCCTATAAGCTTGATACTCTGGATCCAGTCGTTGGGCTTCAGCCAGGGCGTTGAAATCCAATCCCAGTTGAACGGCAGCCAACGTGTTTCTTGACAGGGCATCGGCTACGGGATTCATTTTCCCAGGTACATATTGAAGGGTGCAATTGTATTCAGCCACCACGGAGAGATGTCGGCGTTGCCGGGCGGACCAGGCATCAGACTGTCGAGTAAAGGCGTGCACCAAAGGCATGTGGTCTGTGCGAATGACGAAGGGCGTACCTTCTAAGAAATGGCGAAAGTGACGGACAGCCAAGTGCACCGCCAGCAATTCCCGATCGAAGGTAGAATAACCCGATTCTGCCTTGGACAATTTTCTGCTGAAGAAGGCCAATGGTCAGGGCGAGCTGTTGACCACTTGCTCGAGTACTGCACCAAT
Source organism: Palaemon carinicauda (assembly GCF_036898095.1). Taxonomy (NCBI): domain Eukaryota; kingdom Metazoa; phylum Arthropoda; class Malacostraca; order Decapoda; family Palaemonidae; genus Palaemon; species Palaemon carinicauda. The sequence goes on from NC_090729.1 coordinate 154,422,853, forward strand.
AGCGATGTCACTGGCATCGGTGGAGAGAAGGAGAGGGGCATGTTGGATAGGAAAAGTGAGAGCCGCAGCAGTTGATAGGACCTTCTTTCATTGCAGAAGGCTGCTTCTTGAAGGGGACCCCACTTCAGGTCCTTTGGCTTACCCTTGAGGGAGGCGTAGACGGGAGCAAGAGTGGCAGCAATGGCTGGCAGAAAATGGTGATAATAGTTGATCATGCCCAAGAATTCCTGCAGAGCTTTGACGGTCAAGGGCACGGGGAAGTTCTGAACGGCTGCTACCTGCTCAGAGGGGGGGGGTTGTGGACTCCTTCAGGAGTGATGCGGTGCCCTAAGAACGACACTTCGTTGGCGCCAAAGGTACACTTGTCATATCACACTACAAGGCCGTTTTGTTGCAGGCAGTCGAGCACGATGCGCAGGTGACGGAGGTGATCCTCTTTTGAGGAGAACACAAGTATGTCGTCCACATAACATACACAGAAAGGGAGGTTCCCTAAGATGCCATCCATGAGACGTTGAAACGTGGCTCCAGCATTATGAAGGCAAAAACAGGAGTAATTGAAGGTGTATGTACCAAATGGAGTGGTGATGGCAGTCTTGGGGACGTCTTCTGGGTTCATAGGAACCTGATAATACCCCTTCAGGAGGTCGAGCGTAGAGAAAACCTTTGCTTTGTGCAGGTAGGAGGTCACATCGGCAATGTTTGGGAGGGGGTAGTGATCTGGTTCTGTTTGAATGTTCAGGCACCTGTGATCCTCGCACGGACGGAGAGAGCCGTCTTTCTTCAGAACTATATGTAAGGGTGACGACCATGGGCTGGAGGCCTTTTGGCAAAGGCCCATTTCCTCCATTTAAGCTAACGTCTGTTTGGCGTCTGCCAATCGTTCCGGTGCCAGACTTCTGAATTTTGCGAAGACTGGGGTCCCGTCGTCTTGATATGGTGATAAATACCGTGCTTGGCAGGAACCGTGGGCGTTTGGCGAAGTTCTGAACGGAAAACTTCCGGGTACGACGTGAGGAGGTGGGCGTAGGCATCCATGGGTGCGCTAATGCGGAGAGCGAGGTTAGAGGGGGCGGGTTGAAGAGGTGTCGACATGTACGAGTTTGCGTTGACCAATCTTCGGTGGGCGACATCGACCAGAAGGTGGAAATGAAAGAGGCAATCCGCACCGAGGATTGGCAATGTGACGTCAGCAACGAGAAACTTATAATTGAATTTCCGAACGATAATGTGAGGTTCTTGTAACCTTAGGTGGGTATCACAGATCCGTTGGCAGCTACCAAGTGGACGTCGGCATATGTAGACAGACTACGTCGTGCCTTGAAGAGTTTCCTTGGCAAAAGAGAACGACAAGCACCCGTGTCTACAAAAAATCGAACGCCCGTTCCTGCATCATGTAAGAAGAAAAGATTAGAAACACGGGAGGCCACCGCCACGAGCGATGACCTACTTACACGATTTTTGGCCATTGACAATCCTCGGCACATTTCTTCGCAGTTGCGCCGAATCTGAAGTGGTAATAGCAAAACTGCGGTGGATGGGAGGTAGTAAGTGGCTGTAGAAGTCGTTTGTTGGGGCGCGAGGGACTGGTGGGTGGTGGGCGGCTTTGTCGCTGCTTCGGCACGTCACGGTGTAGGCGTGTATGTCCTACGGCGTTTATGTCAGCTTCAGTTGATGTTGAATAGGCATCCTCTTCGTCAGGGGTGGAGGCGTTGATGGAGGTCTTGAAGTGGCTGTCCATAAGGGCGTCGACTTTGGTCATCAAGTCCTTTATGGGTAAACTATCAAAATCGGTTATGGCAGCGCGTATAGGTCCGGGTAAACGGCGTATCCAAAGGGCACGAAGTAGGTTCACCTCACGAGGAGAGCCGTCTGTGGCAGGTTGAAGGCGAGCGATACTGGTCATTTCCCTGAGGGGAAGCGAAGCCCTTTGGTCCCCCAACGGTTGTTGCGAGAGCTGAAAAAGCTTTGCCACACGGGCGGCTGGCGACTGCGAGTACTGCTGCAGAAGGTATGTTTTGAGGGTGTCATACGATATTGGGGTGTCTCCTTGTTCACAAAAGCCAGTTGGATATTTCCGGGAAGGTGTCCTCGGGTATCGCCGTGAGAACATAATCTGCTTTGGTGGTTCAGCGAGTCACGCCCTTGATGCGAAACTGGACTTCTGCGCGCTGAAACCAAGCAAACGGCTCTCCGCTGGCGAATGGTGAAAGTTTCAATGGGGCAGCCGCAGTGCCAACTTCCGTAGAGTCTGTCATAGTACCAACGTTGGAGGGGCGAGGGGGGTGGGGGTGGAAGGGGGTGGTAGCGAGTCGACTTCTGGGGTCACTAATGTAACCTACTGAGAGAAGGTTATTAACTCAAAGGCAGTGTGAAAGCAACTGAGTTAGTTTATTGTAGAACACTCTCCTTTATATGGAAAATCTCAAAGCAACAAGAATTTTCATGTTGAGAAATCGACAATGTTACAGAGGAAAAAAGCAGGCATGATTTTTCAGGTTTTTTTTTAGTGCGAGGGGAGAGCAAAGATACAAGCACAAAATGAACTATGTTCGATCGTGTGATACACGGTTGTTATAATATATATGTATATGTATGTATATATATATATATATATATATATATATATATATATATATATATATATATATATATATATATATATATATATATACTTGTTTACTTGTTTTGGGTTTACATCCAACCCTCCACTGAAGTCGAGTGAACTACTTCTCGGGCGGGTCCATATTAATCATCTAGCGAAACATTTTCATTATAACTTATACAATTCTTTGATTGTAGCATCTTCCAAATCATATGATCTTGTGAAAAGTAATGTCTTTAGTTTCTTCTTAAATTCAATTGCTCCCTTTAGGTCCTTCATTTCAGTTGGCAGTTTATTATAGTGTCTAGGCGCACAGTAGCTAAAAGCCCTTTCACCATATTTACTATTTGTTCTTGGTTCAGATAGCCTATGTTTGTCACTCATGTGTCTTGTGTTAACATTTGTTCCTAGTTCTAGTTTATTCAGGCATTCTTTTAGATATTTTGGTTCATTTTTGTTCAGTATCTTAAACGTTAGTAAGAGTAGCTTGTATTCAATTCTCGCTTTTACCGGTAGCCAGTGTAACTTAATTAGTGCAGGGGTAATTCTTTCCCTATTGTGTAGTCCTTTTATTAATCTGGCGGCTCTGTTTTGTACTCTCTGAATTTTCTTCAGCTGATAATTTGGTAAGCTATAGAACAGTGAGTTGCAGTAATCAATTCTTGAAAATATGTGGTGATAAATGAGTATGGCCATAGATTTTTCATCTAAGTATTTACTAATAAATGCTATGTTTCTAATATTATAGTTACAATTTCTTACCATGTTATTTATATGTTCGTTCATTCTTAGTCTATTATCCATGATTACTCCAAGATTCCTGACAGATTTCTTTAGGTCAATGATCGATTGACCTATTTCAATTCTTTGGAAGCATTCGACTCTTTTTATATCTTTTTCATTTCCAAAAATAATACATTCACTTTTGTCTTCATTGAGCTTGAGCTTTTTTGTTAACATCCAAGCCTTAATGTCATTCATTATTTCATGTATCTTTCTTTTAGCTTCATCGACTGATTCTATTGGGAAATAGAATTGTGTATCATCAGCGTATATTTTAAACTTAACTCTGTGAGTTTCAAGTATATTTGCCAGTTCAATCGTGTAAATTTCAAACAGGAGAGGACCTAGTACACTGCCTTGAGGCACCCCTTTGGTTAGTTTTCTTGTCTCAGATTCAACATTTGATATTACTACTTTAACTTTGCGCTTTTCAAGATAACTCACAAACCAGTCGTGTGCTCGTTCTACGATGCCCACAGCTTTAAGGTCTTCCATCAGATATGTATGTTCTACAGTATCAAATGCTGCACTTAGATCAAGCATTACAAGAATGCAACAGTTGCCATTTGTTATAATTTCTGTTATGTCATTTTTTATCGCTAATATTGTTGTTTCTGTTGAGTAATTTTCTCTGTATGCAGATTGATCATCAGGTATGACATTAGATTTTTTCAGATATTTCCAGGTTTGTTCGTGTACAGCAGTTTCAATAATTTTCGAAAAATATGACAGATTTGATATTGGCCTATATGAACTTAGATTGTCTGCATCACCTTTTCCTTTATACACAGGCTTGATACACGCAACTTTTTCACAATCAGGGAAAACTGCCTGTGTTAGACTCATATTTACCATGTTTCGGTAGGTCTCTTGTAGTCTAGTGAAATTTTCTGCATCTTTTACATCATTAATTGGAAATGGATCATTTCCGCAGTAGGTTTTTTTTACTTTCTATATTATTCTCATATAATCACTCTGACTTAACTCTTTGAATACCCTTAGCTTATTTACACCTGTTGCTGATGTATTCCTTTGCTCTGTTGTGCTGATGTTGTGAAAACTGGAGCAGATTTGATTTATTTTTTCCTCAAAATAGTTAATAAAACCATTTGCTAGGCATTTAGGATCATTAGTTATATCGGGCAACACTATTTCTGTCTTTAGACCTAATAGTTTCTTTAGGTTCTTATGTATTTTCCTTGGGTCATTTTCATTGCACACTTTTTTTATAATAGGCTTTTTTTTTTAACTAAGATAAGGTAATTGTAGTGATTTCTAGCTGCTTTGTAATGTTGCCAGTTTTCATTATTTTTATTTCTTTTCCATTTATCCTCCATTTTTCTTTTTCTTTTTTTCTCTTCGTGTAATTCATTATCAAACCAGTTCGATTTTTCTTTAATTGTGATTATTTTTGTTATTTCCGGGCACCTATTATTATAATTAGTTGCAAGTATAGTTTTACTTCTATCAGTAATGCAGTTTATACAGGATTGTCCCTCTACAAGGGTGTGATTCTCTTCACAGTTACAGACTGGTGTTATCTCTTTTATATCCTCTAGGCTTTGTTCAATGAACTCTTTTGGATCAAAGTTAGTCTTAATTCTGTATGTGATTTCCTTCTGTATTGCATTATTTTTTCTAACGTCTATTTCAAAAGACATCAACTTATGCATTGGGGATATAGAGCAGTCAGGTTCAATCTCCATATTTAGTATGATGTTGTTGTTTTTGTTTACTATAACTAGATCTAGTATATGATTAGACTGAGCTGTTGGTTCAGACACTATGTTTTCAAGGTCGTGGTTGTCAATCAATTCTCTAAATTCATTGACATATAGGTCTACTCTGTTATCGAGATGTAGGTTGAAATCACCACATATAACTATATTTCGATTGTCATTCAATGTATCTAGTAAGTTATTAAATTCATCTAGAAACATTCTTTTGCTTTTGCACGGTGGTCTATAGAGTATAACTATTTGTAGATTTACATTTCGAGATAAAATTTTAATATTCATATATTCAAATGAATTAACTATGAGATGATTTCTTACTGTAACTTTGTATGATTTCTTTATTAAGATTCCAATGCCACCACCTCTTTTGTTTTCTCTTGGTTCATGATAAAAGTTATAAGATTTAGGTGTCATTTCATTTATTTTCGATCTGTCACTCACATTACCACTCAACCAAGTTTCAGTTAATAAGCAAATATCCACATCTTGATCACTTACGACTTCCTTAATGATATGAGTTTTGTTGCCAATGGATTGTATATTTATTACATTACATAATATTTTCTTAATCGAAGCCATGGTCAGTATTGTTTCTGGCTCTTATTATTTCTTGCTTATAAACTTCACAGTTTACTTTGTCATAGGATTTATGTTCTGTGTCATCATAGTTCTTTCTCACACAATTTATGCATTTAACTTCAACAACATTGCAATGACCTGCTTTATGTTCTCTCGCGCACTTGGGGCACGACTGTTTATTCTTGCAATTTACTGCACTATGCCCAAATTCCTGGCATTTGTAACACTGATAGGGCATGTAATGATCGTAAACATTACATATTCTATATGTGGTACTAAGTTTATCTCCATTTTCATAGATTGCTTTACGTATCTTAGGTGTATATTTTATAATATAGTGTTTATGTTTATCCATTCTTGAATTTTCTTGCATTATGATAGTCAGATCATCGTTTTCTACAATGTGTCTATTTAGCCACTGGTTCTTAAGCTTCAGACTTTGAATAATATCATCATCATCTTCTGGTACATTAGTAAGTTTTATCTTCGGTTTAAGTTTTCCTTTTTCAGTAACAGTGATCTTGTTTACATTACCTTGTTCCAATTCTGATTTTGCCTGCTCCAGGTTCTGTTTATCTGCAAATTTTATGATCAGGTGGCCATCTTTTGTTTCAGCAGTACTTTCAACTTGGGCTTTTAATTTGGTCATAATTGTTTTCTTATTATTAACCGCTGACACCTCATCAGTTGATTTTACAATCAATGTTTTCTTTGATTTCAGCCTTTCAGCATATGTGCCAGTTAGATGCTTCCTATCTATGTCATCTTCATTCCTTTTCTTTTCATTTTTTAATTCTTTCATTTCATTTCTTAATTCATGCATCTTATCTCTTGTTTCTTGCAATTTATTTCTCATTTCTGTCATGCTATCCTTCATTTCTTCTATTTTATTCATCAAGACCTGAACCAAATGATGGGACATTACGACTTCTTCATCCAATACTTTTCTTTGTATGTTTGCTACATCCTCATTGAACTTATCAGTGCAATCTCTACATATGTAATAAATATGTTCATTACATAATAGTCTTCTGCCAGCTTGGGATAAATTTTCTATTAATCCAGAACATTCGTTTTCAATATGATACCATTTTTGACATCTATTACAACAAATTCCCTCATTGGCAACGACAGTCTTGCAGTGCTCACATAGTTCAGTGTCATCAGATTCCACGGTGGCCAACGATCCATTCGCTGATTCATCATTTCTTCCACAGGCGCCTTCCTCCATGTTGTCACTATCATATAATGGTGTATTCTTCATTATCTGTAGAAATTCATTTGTTTCATCTTCAACTGATTTTCCTGTTTCAGTCTTTTCATGAGGTTTCCTTCTAATTTTCTTAATGGCTCCTAACATTTTCGTAGTTTACACTATATCTAAGTCCAAATGGGTCAGGAAAACCATAATTGGTAACTCTTACCTGTGTCCTAGTTGTAATCAACTATTAATATGTAATTTTGCACTATTTAGTATTCCAATGACGCTGATTCCAGTTTACATAACTTAATGATGTCGGAAATTATTAACTTAACGATTTTCACTTTTAACTTGCCACTATTGTTGTTAAATTTCAACAGAGCACTTCTTCAGCACGTCCTCACTCCACACACTCCTAACAGATCACTATATACACACATACAAACACACACACATATATATACATATATATATATATATATATATATATATATATATATATATATATATATATATATATATATATATATATTGCATCAGTGTTTATGCATGATATTGTGTGTGCTTGTTTTTCGGGTAGCTTTGCAGGTTAGCTACCTATGCTGAATCACAGCCCAGTTTTCATCTCTTAAAAATTCCAATGACGTCTTCAAAAACTTATTCAGAATTACAACTGTTTCGGAGTTCTTTTAATCAAGCTTCTATTCAGACGTTGTGGATTTTTGCGTTCTCTCTTGATACTGAAATATTCGCTGCAGTAAAAGTCCTAATTGGCCTCCGGTTCTGAAACAAGAATTGCAAAAAGAATTAAGCTGATACTTTTGACGCCAATCCAAAGGTGCTTGTTAAGTTGAAGTTCCCTTTTATAGAGCATGAGAGCATGAACCTTCGTTACACTTGGCGACCTGGAGTGACTTGTCCCCAAGGTCTAAATATGCTTGCTTGTCCCTTTTCTTCAGCGAGGATTTTTTTTTCTTTTCTAATTTCTTCAACGTTTTTCTATGGTGTAAATTTCAGGAATTAATATAATAAAAACTCGAATCTAGTTTTCTGATTTTCTTATGCCATTAATCTCCTCAACTACTTACTTGTATGAATGGGAAATATTTCTTATGTTTGATCACAAAATATTTGGGGAAAATTATTTTCTTGTCCGTAGTATGGAATTAAACCGAGCTTGACTCCCTTAAAGGTCCAAGTATCCCATACTAAGTGAATTTTACGACATTGTATCCTCGTTCTATCTATTCAACGGAAAACAAGTGTGAAGCGACATATCACAACTTCCATCTGCGTAATTAGGGAGTGAAAAAAAAAATAAGCAAACCTGGATGTTAGAGGATTTCCTGCGAAATCATTTTAATATCCCCTTTTTTAATTCTTTCATTCATCTAACTGAGAAAAAATATTCATATCTCTACTGTACTGGCTCATATTTTTATAATAATCCTATTTATTTATGAAGAGCCATTCAAAATGTGTATCTTGAAAAATTTAGATTCAGGTGAGCATGTTAAATGGTATTTAATTTATGATAAGAAAAATAACATTACTGCTACTACTACAGCTACATCTGGATCAACTTCTGCTACTATTAGTAGCAGCCTTACCACTACTACTACTACTACTACTACTACTACTACTACTACTACTAATAATAATAATAATAATAATAATAATAATAATAATAATAATAATAATAATAATAATAAATGACAAAATTGTCACACTTATTGTTTCTGACAAAAGACCACATTCGGTTCCCATTTCAATAACAAGGAATTGCCCTTAATGAATATCTTTCTCTTGATGATGATTAGATTCCATCACGATGTAGCCGAATGCTGACAAAAGTCTCTTCAACAAAAATTTCACCCTTTCCTAATATTAATCAGAACTGAACCATTGGACAAGAAGGATATTTAAACTAATTAATGCCGTTTGTCTAAATTTTCTAAAACTAAAACCGATAACATACGAATCATAAAAACTAAAACCTAGTAACATACAGAAATAGAGTCAGACTTGAAACTGAAACATACAGAAGACCACAAAAGGATATATATATATATATATATATATATATATATATATATATATATATATATATATATATATATATATATATATATATATATATATATACACACACACTCACACGCGCGCGCACACAACACACACACTCACACGAGCGCGCGCACATACACACACACATATATATATATATATATATATATATATATATATATATATATATATATATATATATATATATATATATATATATATATATATATACGCATAAATATAAGCATATATATATACATAAATATATTCATATATATATATATATATATATATATATATATATATATATATATATATATATATATATATATATATATATATATATATATATATATATATATATATATATATTTACAGAAATATATGCATATATATATATATATATATATATATATATATATATATATATATATATATATATATATATATATATATATATATATATATATATATATATATATGGACACTATCTTCCACAAGACTAAACAGCTTAACTTAAGTCATCTTTCCAGTCTACTGTATACTTCCAAGCATATTCAGGCTAAATATAAACTTCTCATGTTCACTACATTCAAATTACAGGAGAGGAGGGAAAAGGAGATGCGTTCAGTCCGAGGAGGCAAAGGAAAGGAGCTAAATAAAAGGAGAATATGCGGCCTGCTAAAAAAAAAGAAAAAACTCTTAACAATACAAGATAAATACACTATCCATTATCCTCAGCCACAGCAATCAAAGATAATTATGATATAATCACACTACTAGTAAAATAACAATAAACATTCAGTTATTCCAATAATCCTACTCGCTAGTGCAATCATTATTCTAACTACCACTTTCTCTCTCTTATTATTATTATTATTATTATTATTATTATTATTATTATTATTATTATTATTATAATAATAATGCTCTCTCTCCCTATTTTGCATTCTTAATGATTTAGCGACAACCAATAATGTAAGAAATAATAAATCAGTCCTACATGTCATACGTCTAACACTACAACAACGAGGCATCGCCATTGAAATGCTGCAGACCGGATCTACAGGAACTGCAGTGGACAGGATCTTCAGGTATCCCATGACAACAATCGCAAAATTCCCTGCAAGGCTTCGTCATACTGGTAATGTTCAAGGCCGTGGTTGTGTAAGCTCTACTCGCTCTTTTCAAAACGTTTAAGATGGCTCGAGAGGGCAAAGGAATGTTGCTCCCTTTCTCATCATTTGAATAGCTAATTCTCCATTGTAAAAGTCATGCAATTGCCTTAAGTTTATAGTGTACATGTTGACATGATAATAGCGTTTATTTGTATTTATATTTTGGTGTAACAGAGAATTACCTAGAATTGTTATGATGACACTACATAAGTTGTACCTTGAGCTTACATGTGGTTGCAATTGTGCCCCATCTTTAGGCTAAGATACACATTTTTTTTTCCAAATATTATGAGTTAAATGACACAATTGTTATGCATGGTATGTGAGGCTAACTGTGCAGTGTAATCGATAGGTTAGGCATGAGTACAGTATAGCCTAGTCTAAGATCTGCTTGTTGTTTGGCACAAAATCACTGTCCAGATGAAGTTTTTGTATCACAGGGTCCCATTCTGGAAGTATACTTACGAGTTTGGGAGTATACGTACCACTTTGGGAATATATTTCCAGTTAGGAAGTATACATACCAATTACGGAAGGAATCCACAGAGACTAAGTTACTAGAACCATGTATCCACCTACTAAGAAAACTAAGGAAACCACGGGAATCAGCCTTTCTCTTAACTTAATAACAAAATGAAAATTAGTCAGTCTCCAACACCAAGTACCAGTTTCCAACTAAGATTAGACTACAATATTGTCCCACGCATATAAGGTAGGCCTATACTTGTACTAGCTTATGCCAAGGTATGAAGAGTTAGGTATAAACTAGCCGTGAGTTAGTTAACTGACCTGAAGTTAATGGTAGCCTCCTTATGTAAGTCAGGACAATAACTGACATATCAATAAAAAGAAATAATGATATTATATAAAGACCTGCTGAGAGCCAAAAGGCGTTACCCTTTTGACGCCACTCCCGCCGAAGGGAAGATGGGGTATTGTGGCAAAAAAATAGAATGAAAAACAATGCAAAATTAATATACAGTAAAAAGAATGCGTAATTTTTATGAATGAACAGCTGGGATTTGATGGCAATGGAAATAATTCAATAGACTTTGAAAATTGCGGAAGCAGAGTTTTTCTGAAATTTGTTCAGAGTATTCCCCACATTTTTTTCCACGACAACTCCTCGTCTAATTCGTTAACCTAACTTCATAGGTGCCTAGCTGAGAACTTTTAATTGCATTTGCATCTGATAGAGTTTAGTTGCATTTCCAAACGTTTTCCTGTATCCAGAAACTATGGCATAACAGTAGCATGTTAGGTACCTAAAGCCTCATCTTTCCCTTTTTATACCATTTGGGCTGTTATTTTAATTCAAAAGTGATAAAAAGCATTTTCGTATAATCTTTCATACTTTCTTGTAAAAAGTATTAGAAGAATTATGTTCAGACTACCATTTATGAAGTAAAAAGGGAGCAACTTACTTCTAGACTATCATTCATAAAGGTATCTATGGATTACCTTACCTCTAGAGGCATTTTTTTCTTAATACTTAGTAATATAACGTATTACTTAAAACTCGAGAAAGATATATTATCTCTTATTTGATACAATGTAATGCTGAAGCGAAATAATATCATTACCTTGAGAAAGCAACACAGTTTCTGACCAGAAAACAATACGGTAGGAAGATATGTATCTAGCTTAAACCTAAACGATAAAATGTTACAGTTATCATATAATGTCAAAGGTCTTAGAAAATAACAAGTTAAAGCCAAGTACATTAAATGATAAATTCATACATTTCTTCTAATATAAAGTTAACAGAGTCCAATTTTCTTAAATTATCTCATGAATCCAAAAATAGGTTTTGATTTATTGAATGTAATGTCAGAATAAATTGTAGCTGGATATTCAAAGATTCAAGATGGTTGATTAGAAAATCAATCAGTTGATCGATAACAGCATAAATTCCTTCAGTCATTTTTCCATTTTACTTTTTCTAGCTCTTTGACGTGTAGCCCTTGCAAATTCTATAAAAGATAAAGTTCCAGAATTGGTTATTGCCTAAATTATCAATTAAAAGTTCAATGCAATGGTAAGTATCAAGCGACTGATGATAAAACGAACCAAAAACAAGGTTTATAGCTAAAAAAAAAAAAAAAAAAAATATCAAGAAATTCATAATACATAAGTACATGCTTAACACCTTTTATGCTATAAATTT
>NC_090729.1:154457668-154462668 GCF_036898095.1 Palaemon carinicauda
AACTAAGATAATAAACGGATAAATACATGACATCAATAAATTCTACAAATAGAGGAAACCGTACATGTCTAGACATGTAACCTAAAAATTTTGTGTTGATCAAAAGCAATTTATTAATATTTATAAATGATGAGATACTACGCAAAAACGAGGGGGATAGTTTGAAACCAGGGAGGTAGTTTGAAACCGGCTTTAAATTACCCCCGGGGGTAGCTTGAAACCTGTTTCAAGTTAGCCCCCGGTAGCCTGAAACCGGTTTCAAGTTAGCCCCCGGTAGCATGAAACCGGTTTCAAACTACCCGGGGGGGGGGGGTTAATATTTGGAGGGGGTAATTTGAAACCGGTACACCGGTCCCAAGCCCGGGTAAATGGGGAGGGTTGGCGGCAGGAAAGGCATCCGGTCATGAAAAATTAGCCCAAACCACTATGGTCAGTGAGTATAATCAGAATGAAATTAATGCTAGGACGTTTCCCTTAAGCGACGCGTTGGGACCTCGCCTGATCCCTACGAAAAATCGGTAAGGGCTACCCAGTCATGGGCGGGCTGGGTTAAGAGGCAAGCTCAGAGGAAAATATCTGAGGTGGGGAAGATGTAGACAAAGAAGAAGAAGAAGTAAAGTGTATTCCTCACCAAATCACAATCCAACAAACTCATCTCATAATACTGTACATGGTGTAGCAAAAACATATTACATCGTTGGTTGCAAATGGTATTGTGTTTAAATACACTGGTCATCAAATCTTTATCAATGATAATTATCTTTTTTCGTTTTTCTATTGTTTTTTTCTGTATTAAATTTTCAGGTATTAATGTATACTCTTTAATTTCAATTCGAATCAATATAGAATTTTTGGGAACATCAAACGATATCAATGATAATAATAATAATAATAATAATAATAATAATAATAATAATAATAATAATAATAATAATAATAATACTCTCCTGAAACAATTATGGCAGCATTTCCTGAAACGTTGCTCGAACATTTGGTACTCAAGACAGTACAAGTGACTTCCTCTTCCCTTCTCTTTATGCATCTATCTCTTATTCATTTATTCTCTGGGGCATTTACTTATCGGATTATTTGTTTCCTTATTTGCAACCATAAGTCTTTTTGCTCAGTAAAGTGGCCGTCAAGAGCTCGTCATTAATATTTGATGAGAGCGCTTCTAACCTAATTGGTTTGCTAAGCTGTTGTGCATATTTGTGTTTACGTAAGGAGCTTGTCTTCTTATTCTTCCTCCTTTTTTCAATCCTCTTTTTCCACTCTCCTTCGTTAGGAAAATGAACGGATTTATTTTAAGCTCTTGGCGGTGCATCATAAAAGACGGTTTTTGTGTTACATTTTCTACTTTGTTTACGTAGCAGTTAAATGCGGATTTTTTCTTTATCATTTACTGCTTTATATATTTTTCGGCAGCAATGGGAAAACAAATAATATTAGCTATACGTCTTTATATTGGATGCATGAATATACAAAAGATGTAATGCCTCTAGGTCATAAAAGAGATTAAATAATATACTAGAGAAAAGAAATAATGAGAGAGAGAGAGAGAGAGAGAGAGAGAGAGAGAGAGAGAGAGAGAGAGAGAGAGAGAGAGAGAGAGAGAGAGAGAGAGAGAGAGAACGTGCTAAAGATTATACAAAGCTAAAAGCGTATTTGATATTTGCAAGATTAACATTGTCATGATTTTTTGACCTTAATCATTGATATCGAGGAGTCGTTAACACTACTTTAACACTTACTGTTTATTCTTCAACGATTTTTCCTTCAAGTGCAAAATATTTATAATTTAAGAGAATCATTTTCCACTGGGTCTATGATCGATAAAATTCATAACTTTAATCTTTCAGTTTAGCTAGGCCAAGATCTATGAGTTACTGAAATTCAGTGTGTGAAATACAGCAATAAAACTAATTAAACTTAAGGAAAAATTTGCTTAATTCCACAACATGATGAAAAATTTTGAGAATTGCTTTAATATATATATTATTATTATGGTTGGGAGGGAAAATTTATTATATTAAAAATAAACAAGCAAAGAAAAATTCCTCTTTACAAAAGTATAGTGATAAATATTTGATTCATCCCATAAATAAATATCTTAGCAATCTGTTGTTATGAAGAAATGGCACCTGTTAGCGGTTCACATTCAAGAGTTCCGCAATGTGACAGCAGACACTCTATCTAGGTTTACACCTATAGAGTCAGAATGGTCCCTTGACGCAGTAACGTTCTCCTTCATCTCGAGTCAAGTCCCAGAGCTGCAGATAGGCCTCTTTGCGACGAAAGACAACAAGAAAATAGTTTGTTACATGTCCCCTTACGAGGATCCGTTATTGGAGGCAGTGGACGCTATGTCTCTGGACTGGATCAGATGGTCCTGTATCTATCTGTTCCCTCCGAACACACCCTTTTGAAGGTCCTCGATATGCTGAGATTCTTCAAAAGGAAAACAGCAATAGTGGCCTACAAGGGGCCAAATAGCGTGTGGTTCCCTCTGGCATTGGAACTACGATTAAAATTCGTACCGCTACCGGATCCATCCCTGTCTCAGCGAGTACAGAAGTCGACTGTCTTCGCTCCATCACAGAAAACACGAAACCTACATCTCATGGTTTTATCTCCTTAACGATGAGAAAAAGATTCGGTGTTTAAAAGTCGGTTTAGACTTTTGGAGGAAACCAGAAGACATTATGAGACTTCATGGAAGAAATAGCTATCTTTTGTCAAGGCAAAGAAACCAAAAGAAATCCCGACAGATTCCTATTTATCATTCTTCATTCACCTTCATGAGCAAGGTTTATCAGTCTACACAATTCTATTGTTCAAGCCTGCCTTGACAAGTCAGATACCATATGCCTTACAGGTCGACCTTTCTAACATCGTTCTTAATGAACTAGCCCTTGAGCGCTTCCAAAGACCATTTGCTTGGTCATTAGATATGATTCCTCATTATGTAAAAATAATGAACAATGAGGAATGTGCTTGGAAGGTTTTGAATTTAAGTCATATTTCTGTTTGTACTCGCCTTGGGGGCCAGAGTTAGTGATTAGTGGCTCTCTCTAGAGAGGAAGGCCACGTCCATTTCTTGGAGGGAGAACTGAATCTATTTCCAGACCCAACGTTTCTTTCCAGGAACAAGCTACCCACAAACAGGTGGGGTCCCTAGAGAATCTGCCCTCTGGAGGAAGATGCATCTCTATGTCCAGTGGAGTGCCTAAAGGTCTATCTTCATAGAACTTCAGATTTTATGGGAGGGCAGCTGATCAGAAGAGAAACCCTGGGTTCAAAGTTATCTATATCTAAGGGCGAAATTCACCCGTGTTATTCGCAGAACGGATCCAGACAGTACACCCGTTAGTCATGACCCGAGGAAAGTTGCCTCTTCCATAAAATTTCTTTAATTATATGGACTTTGAACATCTTATTTTGCACACCGGCTAGTAGTCATCCAAGGCGTTCTTTATGCACTATGCGAAGCAAGTGGAGCAACTTATGAGATCTGTGGTAGCAGCAGGTAGAATTCTTTAACCTTCTGTTTTAAGTCTGCGAGGAACAGTGTAATTAATTTGGGACGATTAATTAAGAGGGTGCGTGTGTAGTCACTGTATGTTACTACACGCTGAGCGATAGGCCACGAAAGTATCCTTACGAACTGTTCCATTGATGTCGGTAATCTATAGCATAATACGGACACTTTTTCCAAGCGTATTTTACGCTAGTGTATGTAAACAGTATACAGACTATATCTTTATTATTAATAATTCTATTGGGGTGGCAAATCTGTTTCCTAGTCGATGAAACAATATTTTCTGTTGACTGTTTTTCTTTATGTTTAACGCATATCATCCACATTTTATAAATTTTATAAATGTGATCTGATATGTTGGTTTATTAAATTTTAATAAACTAGTTCATAGTGAACCCTGCGTCTTTTTCGCCCACACTCATTTTATTAGAAATGTACTGAGCATTAAGATTAAAATATGGATATTTTTATCATGGTATGTCATTCGAGACTGTTCCCTGATTCAAGCAAAAGTACACTCACTCTAGCCCTTCCTTGGAAGGGTTGATGTGGTACCCTAACGGGTTGGTGGCAAAGAGGCAAAATTTGTTTCTATGCGGATACAACCATTATCCAATAGTTATTAAGAGTAGTCACTTTGGGGAAGGTGTCACAAATTTATTCTAACTTTGGCGACTCTTATACAAACTTTGCTTTATAATGTAATAGGGCGAGACCACTATACAAGCTTATCATTTTGTCATCCATAAGTTTTTATGTACTCCTCGAGACTTTTCCAGAGTCTAGTATGACTTATTCCAGTAGGGGGCAGGAAGCACTAACATAGTTCATGCTTAGATTAAATGATGTATGACGGTAACATCATAGGTCTCTAGGTCTAGACGGACCAGGAAAATACTTTCTTGAGAGTACGGCACTGATTGGGAATCCACAGATACAGTAATGCTTTGGTAAACTTCCATCAGGACGACATGGCCTGAGACCAAAAAACGGATTTTGAGCGAAGCGAAAAATCTATTTTTGGGTGAGGTAGCCATGTCGTCCTGATGGACCCGCTCTTCATTTTATTGTAAAAGGGCTTATTGACCCCTCCCTATAATACAGTATCTGTACCACCTCGTATATCGCTACAAGGAATAAAGAGGGCGCTACCGCCTTCATCAGATATACACTGGAAACGGAATAGGAGAGATGCCTTATGAGCAGCTCTCTTTTCATTCTCGTTTCAGATTCTTGTCACTAAATCCCCCTCGAAGCGTTAATACTGTTCGGGGTGAAGATAGCTATGTGACGTGTCAAGAATACGTCCTCTAATATTATGCGATATCCCTGTGAGATTATTTAGGGATATTCGCTCCAGGAGTTAGAATTCTGGATACATTAAGGTAAAATTCTCTGGGAATATCACTGTAGTCAAATATACCCTAGAAAGCTACCTAATAGGAACTTCCATCAGGACGAC
>NC_090729.1:154470168-154500168 GCF_036898095.1 Palaemon carinicauda
GAGAGAGAGAGAGAGAGAGAGAGAGAGAGAGAGAGAGAGAGAGAGAGAGAGAGAGAGAGAGATTGAATTGCAGTGTGTACATATGCAAAGATATCCAACCAATTATTCCTAGTTGAAACTGTGACTGTAATTCAGAAGGAATTGATCCGAAGAAAACTCAACACCTAACATTATTTAGAGGCAACACAGGTGTTCATATGCACCCAAAGGTGATATTTGTATATTCATGCTCAACAGATTCAGTTGGTGAGGTTGACATTGGTACAAAAAATAAAAAAAATAATAAAATAAATAAAGACAACATAATCACGGAATGACAAAAGAATTTGGATTAACTTGTTATATTTAATGTCTTCTGGCGTGAATCCAATGGTGGTAGCAGTGTGGAAAAAAAACGAAGATAGGACAAGCTTTTGTTATATGTATGTGTGCTGCTTGCTGCATGTGAATTACAAAACCACTCTTGTGAGAAATTAATTTTTTTGCGAGACTTTTTTTTATTTTTCATCTTTTCAATTTTTCTCCCTTTTTTCTCGTCCTTTTCCTCTGGTAATTATTTCATGCTCTTACGATATCGGTGGTAGACATAGTCAGTTTGTCTTTAAGGTTGTCCTCAAAGAAGCAATCTAAACTTTTGCAATATGTGGCCTTCGACTTTAACGAATCCTGAAGTGTATGCGATGTTATATGTGCATGCGTATGAGTGTGTATGTGTGTCTGTGTATGGTGAGTGTGTATGTGTGTGTGACAGAGAGAAAGAAGGAAAATTTATCGCAACATTTGTAAAACGTCTTTCCCATGGAATCAAGAGGAGCTTGTTGTATTTGTTGTGTGCGTATATGAATAGCATAGAGTGAGAGTGGATGATTTACGGCTGCATTTGCCATAAAACATTTTGCCCAGTCGTTTTCCATTAAATTTTTCCTTTTAACTCCTTGTATCCCGAGGTGAAAGGGTAGCTTTTGATATACTGCACGAGTTACACGTCGAAAAAATGGGATTTATTTCATGCAGCTTCACAAAAACTACAATGAATAATTACGAAAGGTGGAGAAATTAAGCTCAATCTTTTTACACGGTTCGATAATGGTAATGGTTTCTCAAAAATGAAATATTTCACGCCCGTTAATGCCCCAACATTTTCATTTTAAGACATACTCACAAACACATGCATACACACATATGAATATATATATATATATATATATATATATATATATATATATATATATATATATATATATATATATATATATATATATATATGTGTGTGTGTGTGTGTGTGTGTGTGTGTGTATGTATTTTTATATTACATAGATTTATATATATATATATATATATATATATATATATATATATATATATATATATATATATATATATATATATATATATAAATATATATATATATATATATATATATATATATATATATATATATATATATATATATGTGTGTGTGTGTGTGTGTGTGTGTGTGTGTGTGTGTGCGCGCGTATGTGTGTGGTTATATGTATGCATGTGTTTATATTAAAGTGAAAAAACATGCGACACTCACGGGCGTGAAATATTTAGTTTTTGGGAAACTGCAGGGATTAAATGTTAAGAAATTAAGCTCTTCCTTTTTGAAAGAGCTTAATGTCTTAACTTTTAGTAATTATTCATATAGATTTTTATGAAGTTCATGAAATAAATCCCATTTTCATTAAAAAAAAGCAAAGTTAACAAATTAGGGTTATGGACGACCCTCTAGAGATTTTAATGAATATATACAGTATACTGTACTTAGTACAGACAGTAAGTGTATCCCTAAGACATGAAACCGAAATTAAGAGAAGGATAAGCATGGGATGGAAAGATTCTGGAAAACACAATAAGATTAAGGGATGTAAAACGACACTTTCTCTAAAGAGAAACGAATTTAATCAGATGGCCTTTCCAATATCAACTTATGTATCAGTAACTTAGAGCCTTACTATATCCTTAGAACATAACCAAGATACAACTTAAAGAGCTATGGAAAGAATAATGATGGGAATAACGCTAAGAGAAAGAAAAACAGCAACATGGATACGAGAGAAAATTAAGGAAAAAGAAATAGACGTGGATAGGACATATAATGAGAATGGTAGATAATAGATGGACAAGAAGAACAACAAAAGGGGTCCTAGAGATTGCTAAAAAAAGCATGGGAAGGAAGAGAAGACGATAAACTGAGGAGCTAAGAACATTTGCGGGTTTAGACTGGCATAGAAAGACCACAAACAAAAATGTTTGGAAGGACATGTCTGATGCCTTTGCCCTGCAGTGAACTAGCTACGGTCGAAGAGGATGATGCTATGAATATTTAATTACAAAAATATTATCATTTTATTATAGTTCTATAACAAGATAAATTCTACCATTCCATACAAAAAAAAGTTAGATTTATCTAAAATATTGAATTTTAGTATAAAAACTATTTTCCTATATTTTGCTGTATTCCCATGTCCAGTATTCCGTACACATTACACATGGAAAACATAATTCTTCATAAATTTAATTAAGAATCATGAAAAAAGAATATGAAAATTTGATTTTTTTCCATGCCAAGTAAAAAACGAACCATGCTACCGAGTCTCCACTACGGCTTCTCTTCCTCAAAATATGAAACGATAATACTTATTATACTTTAAAACACAAACCAGAAGTTTTGAAGCACCAGAGAGTAGCCTTTTCAATACTGAAGTTTACGATTTGAAAAGAAAGACGCAACGCAATTTTTGCAAAAGAATAAACTCAATGAAATTTCATAACGAATTCGTGCAACGTAGTTTAATGCATTTCCACGGAATAGGTAGAATTTTGAGAAACAACTAGTATGTATTTTTGTATGCTCCCATTTACTGATAGGGATCAGACAATGGATGATTTTATTTTTACTTTTCGATATCACTGAAATTATACAATTTACTGCAACTAGAGTTTGTTCGAGGAAAGTTTTGAACATACAAATCTTATATTCCTTCGAAAAATAGTTATTGATAGCTTTCTGAAATATTACGAACAATTCAGACTTCAACATACTTTTATTCAGATTTTTAAAAAATTCAGAAATTATACTTTTTACATCAACACGACTGTGATTGTGAAGAATTCAGGGAAACTCCCGGCGAAACTTACGAAGTTCTAACCTATTGTAAATTCTTTTCTGTTGAACAATTTGACTTAAGTATTTTAATAGTTTAGACTTTAGGTATAATAGATCTACAATACGTTATTTTTTTATCTTGAGGTAATTCTTATTTTTTATTCATTATTGTCATATATACTATGTTTGTTATTTTCTCATTTACTTTCTTTTCCCTGTTGCAGCCATAGGGCTTGTGGCATCCTGCTTTTGCAACTAGGGTTGCAGCTTAGCTAGTGATGATAAGACTAGTAATAACAGTAATAAGTACAACAAAATGTCCTTCTACTTCCGTCTCTTTATATAGTTTATAATCGTAAATTTTCTTAGCTCGTCAATCTGTCATCTTCTCTCCCTTCCTCTGCTTCTTTTCAATCTCTGGGGACTCATTCTGTTATTCTTGGTGTGCATCTATTATCTGCCATCCTCATTATATGTCCTGCCCATATCCATTTATTTATCTTAAATGTAGTTAAAATATTTTTTACTTTAGTTTAGCTCTCATCCATTTTTTCCTTTTTCTTTTCTTTTTCTTTTTCTTATTGTTATTCTGATCGTTATTATTTCCATAGCTTTGTGAGTTGTAATTTGTTTATGTTCTAAGGTTTTAGTAATGCTCCAAGTTTTTCATGCATAAGTTAATACTGGTAGCACTACCTCATTAAATGCTTTTCTTTTTATATAGAGCAGCATTTTACTTTTCATGGCCTCATTTTGTTTACCAAAAACTCTCCTTCCATTGCTTGTCATTCTTTCACTTTCGGTCTCACGTACTGGATAAAAACTTACAGTCTGCCCTAATTATGTGTATTCATTAACAATCT
The DNA here is from genome assembly GCF_036898095.1 of Palaemon carinicauda. Lineage (NCBI taxonomy): Eukaryota > Metazoa > Arthropoda > Malacostraca > Decapoda > Palaemonidae > Palaemon > Palaemon carinicauda. The sequence goes on from NC_090729.1 coordinate 154,474,162, forward strand.
ATAGAGGTTTGTCGATAGCCCTTATTTGTTATCTTTGCATTTTCCATTAGCTGGTTAATTGCGTGGGTATGGTCAGTTGTTGAATATCCACATTTAAAGCGTGCCTGCTAGCTCTCTTGGTTTATTAAAGTCTAAATGTCTTGATATACGGCCTAATATGATCTTTGTAAATATTTTATACATTACTGAGAGTAAACTTATTGGGCTGTATTTTTGTCAGGTGTTTTGTGTCTCCCTTTTTGTGAATTAGTTTAACTATAATATCTTTCCAAACCGTAATTATAGAGCATTCTTGCAGACATTTTGTTAAAAGTTCAGCTGATTTTTCTACTATGAAATCACCTCCATCTGTTATTAAATCAATCGTTAGGCCATCTCATCCTGCTGATTTGCCTCTTTTCATGCATTTTAATGCTTTATTCACTTTTGGTACTGGCTCAGGCGTTTCATGAATTTTCAATCATTTCTTTATTTAGTTTTTACCTTTTCTGATAGTTTTCCTTGAATTTTCTTAAGAGCTTTTCCACCTATCTTTCATGATGATTCCAATAAAAATTTTGTTAAATTGCTGTTCATTCATTCACCTTTTGCTTCGATTTCATGGTGTATCTTGGAGTAAATGTTTTGCATTGCTAAACTAAACTCATCAGATTTTTCTCTTAAATCAGGCCAGTTTATTTTTTTTCTTAAAATTAGTTTTCATATTTTTTTTCTTAGCTCTAAACCAATTTTATTCCTCAGCGACTTTAGATTGTTTAACATTCATACATCTTTGACTGAATGAAGCTTTCCACTGAGAATAAAGTATATTTAGTATCTTGTTTCTTCATTTGGGCTTCTCAACGTCCATTTTCCACGCCCCTTAAAAAAAAAGTGCCCATGGTTTTAAGAATGTTTCTTTCCTCAAACTCTAAAAGCATGTCTCCTCTGTCATTCTTTATGGCTAATCAAAATTTACCTATGAGCGTGTGAACATATGGTTTGGTGAAAAAAAAAATGAGGAAATCAATTTATTATAATGCTCATGTGTTTAGCAATCAATCGTGAGTGAGATAAGGCGTACCTTCATCAACGACATTATGAATGGTAGAATAAGCGTTTTTGTTTCTAAATTGGTTTTCCATGGACAAATTTGATTCACATTTTTTAACAAGGTTGAATGATAATGGATGAAATTCTACGGAAAAGCAGAATTCCGTAAGCTTCGTATTTCCAATACAGCTTAATCTAAATGGAAGGCTGTCCAGTAGCCTTGACATTACAAACATCATATTTTCTTTATCTAGTTTTTGATTGCAGGAGACGTAGAAGTTCTATAACTGTAGTAGGTTTGTGTTGGCAGAGAACCTATTTTGTTGGGTGAGGACGATCACAATATGTTAGTTAACTTCTGGGCGTTTTTTATCATATTCTTCTTGGTCTCGTTTTCCATTCCTTCCTTACTATATAAGAGCAGGCCATATTAGTGTTTTTTTCATAGAATAAATAATATTAGTTTTTTCTTTTATTCCTAACCAGAAATTACTGCCTTCTCCCCCCAAAAAAGACAGATATTTTTTTCTTTTTAAAGAGAGAAGATGTCTTTCTTAAAACGTTTTCAATCAAATGTTTTTTTTTTAGATGGGCGAAAAGCTAAACTCACTTCATAATAGTGTAATATATCTTATTTATATCTATTCTTTCTTCTAAGACTTCCATTATTACAAATAGAACATTCGTTTTACGTTTGGTAAAACTAATTCCATTTTTCTTTGATTAAGAAGTTTATTTTAACAAAAGAACAAATTACTTTATTCGCTATATCAATATCTCATTTCTGGAAAACAAATTGTTTTATTGAAGTGGCATCAAATCAGTTTTTCTTTTTGCCTTTTCCTATGAAAGAGGCGAGGCACTAGTCGAATTCTCAAGAGAGAGAGAGAGAGAGAGAGAGAGAGAGAGAGAGAGAGAGAGAGAGAGAGAGAGAGAGAGAGAGAGAGAGAGAGAGAGCAGGTCTTCTACCTACCGATTGACTTTCATTAATTGTCAATGAGTTAAGAGTTTTCTTTTTCAACCTTTTCACTGGTGATAATCAGAGCAGACTTTTGAAAGATCCGGATAGACAAAGTTAGCAGCACAGTTAGAAAACTTAGGCTTTTTATTTGGTAGGGATCACCAATGAGGAGGCGAGCTTTCTCAAAAGAGAAAAAGTTTTCTTAAAAAAATTTCGTCTTACTTCAACTGGGAGCTTGGGGGCACCACTGTGACATCTTCTTACCAAGTGCAATCGTTTTTACTCTTGTTTTTTTTTGTTTTTTATGTCAAGTATTTTTTTTAAGAGATTGCAAAGGTTTTCCGATCGTTCTGCTCTAATTAAATAATGTAATAAGCTATGAGTATAAATGCTTGCTTAACATATTGAAAGCAACACTAAAAATGTTTAACATGAAGAACGATAATATCCCCAGTGTAAAAGAAACTTGAAAATGACTGAAGAGATAAGATACTATACTACTCAAAACAGTAACTAGTCTTTTTTTTTTCTTTTAAACTGCAAAATGACACTTTCCGGCCAAGTCTTTAATGAAAGACTCACAAGAAATGAGTTAACAATATATATAAATTGATAGTGGGTGAAGGTAACACCAACTCTCATCCCTAAACCAGTTTTCATGTCTAAAATATGTCTGTAAGAAAAAATGAAATTCAAATTCAGGAAAGTGGAAGTCATTGGTAGATATAATGAAATCTTTATTGGTTTATAATGAGAGATACCTACTAAGAAGCAAAAACCCAAATTCTAATCAAGCTATGAGAAAAGTATACTTTAACTTTTAAAGGGGAGAAATTTTCTTTTTCATTCAATTTAAATCTGTTTATGAACGAAAAAATCTTCCCTACTCCATTAATGTAACTGAAACTGTGAGGAGCTATATCTCCAGAGAAATTTGCCTTATTTAATATCTTGGATATATATATATATATATATATATATATATATATATATATATATATATATATATATATATATATATATATATATATATATATATATAGATAGATAGATAGATAGATAGATAGATATACATAAATACATATATATATATATATATATATATATATATATATATATATATATATATATATATATATATATATATATATATATATATATATATATATATGAATTTGTAAGGGGAATAGCACCATACACCCTTACAACCTTCTTAAGAAGTCTTTTTTGTTGTGGATGCTAGACGTAAACTTATTTCTTGACGTTAAAAGGCAGTGACACCGTTGATATGACTGGACCGACCAATAGTTGTTGTCCAGGAACCAACAATGGACCTTGCAAGCAGGCAGAGTGACAAGACTGTTTGATTTTGGATCCAGCCATCTTTTATCAATTTGTTATGGCTTGGGCAAGGTTACAAGAATGGCCATGAATTCCTAATGGCTATTCATAGGGCTGCCAATTCATTATCATTTACTTCATCTTCACCTTTTATTCTAATTTTAAATCCCACCACACTTGTCCTGTGTATATAGGCGACTTCTTATTGATGTCATTAGTTTGCTATTTCTCTCTTACAGTATTGAGCTTCTTTCCAATTTCAGGCTTTGTGGGCCTATAGTATTCTGCTTTCTCCATCTACGATTACAAATTGGTAAATCCTAATAAATAACGATAATAATGGGAAATCCTTTTTTCGATTCCCAGGCGAGGCAAAGGGGGATTGGACCGTTCCATTGATGTCTAAGGTTAACACCACGAGGAAAGCTTCCAGCTACGAATCTCAACCCAAAATACTTCCGAAATGTTAGTAAGAAATGTCACATTTTCTGGATCCACTCACTCTAAAGGGAATATGCCGTATAAGTGAGAAGCGCATACACACACACCTACACACACACACACACACACACACACATAAAGTATATATATATATATATATATATATATATATATATATATATATATATATATATATATATATATATATATATATATATATATATATATATATATGTGTGTGTGTGTGTGTGTGTGTGTGTGTGTGTGTGTGTGTATATATACATATATATATATATATATATATATATATATATATATATATATATATATATATATATATATATATATATATATATATATATATCAGATACATGGAAAACACTATCACCTACATGTAACAGTAACACTAAGTGTATAGCTGTTTGAATTTTTTAAGAAAATTTGTTGTAATATCTCTTTTATAATTTATTTCTTTATATTATCAAAAATCTATACATTTCGGTGTTACCGTCAATAAAATAGAAATAGCAACGGATTTCGATAATAAGATCTAAACGAATTAATAATGAGTGAAATGACGATAGGATCTCGTTGAAACTCATAAATCAAAATCTAATAATTTCTGGATGACAAGGGTACATGCAATTTATTGCTGGGTTTAATAGTCAACTTATTGCACTTCCAGGTCTTCCAAAGAAGAATCTATAATGAATGACGCCGTGGCAATAAGGATGACGGCTCCATATCTTTCCTGTCATTGGATAAAGAATGAATGAAGTTCACACCAGGAACTCTTCTGGCAAATGAGTTTTAGTATATTTTTTTGAGGGGGGGGGGGGGGAAGAGGATGATTTGCCTCTTTATCAACTGAATTTTTTATTGAAATGTTCTTGCTAAAAGAAGGGTCTTCCCTTTGATATGAAAATATTTAAAGGAAAATCTATTTTTCCCATTCATATAGAGGATTGACATGTTTTTTTTTTTTACATTAGGATAACATATGAATGGGATGATAGTCGACTAAATTAGAAACATATCTCCTCATGCATATTACCACAGACATATTTACTCGCGAGCCTGATACGCGAACCACACATGTGCGATTGGAGACATGTTCAGCACTGAATACCAAATTGATCTCTGATACAATTTACACCTCTAAAGCCATTACCTTTTATATTACTAAGGAAAATTTCATAAGAAAATAATCTTAAGAATGACGATCGTGCATAACATCATCGAGGACCACCTGAACAGGACCAGCTTGGACAGACAACAAAAGCATTACCATATAATTGAAGTAAAAAGATAATGAGCTTCTTTCTGTATAAATATTACTATGGTGTACCTTTCTATTAGCATTTTCTGCCATATACTGTACGTCCAGAAAGACCATATTAACCATAACACTCACAACACATAAGACAAAAAAAAAATCCATCATCGATAGGGCTAATGACTACCACTGTCTATATGTGCTGGAGGCCTAATTCATCAATGAGAAGAAACCTGATTCAGATTTCATGCAAAATTTCCTTTTTTATGAGGAGGCCCTCAATGAAAAACACCCAAGTCATCTCAATGTCACTCAACAAGGTTCCGGAACCAGGAAGAATAATTTAACAATCCCTTGTGGGATCCGAATTGACCATGCCACCAATGAAAAATAGAGCCCCACTCTAAGACCAAACAGAGCACTAGCTGAGCAGCCCTCACCACCTTTCGTAATACACTCATGTGTATAAACCTGCATTCACTCCATTTCACCTAGCCGTCACTCTTCTGTACATTTCAGATGTGATCTTAACCTGCAAAGTTTGAGCAATAAAATTTTATCTTAACTACAACAATGCCAAAAATACCTTGGTTTCTGCAATGGTGAAGTAAAATTAAATATAGAGTTTTTTTCTTTGATTTCACTACTGCTTAAACGTGAATAAAAAAAAAAAATGGCGTGTTTGTTTATCTATTAACTAAGAAAGAATCAATTACAAATGCATTCAAGTCAACTGGATATTATCAGCAATTTTGATATACAGTTGAGCTACAAAATAAAAAAGAAATTATATTCAAGTTTGATAGTGCAACATTATTGAAAAAAATCTGTCAAAGACAGTTGTTAGAAAAATTATGATGATAATATTAACAACGACAACAACAAAAATACTAATAACAATAATGTAACTAGTTATAATAATAATAATAATAATAATAATAATAATAATAATAATAATAATAATAATAATATAACTAAGAAGGCTATTTAATATGCAGGTAATTGTGGGGCCAATAATCATAGGAGCGCTAGGGATGAAACTTCAAGTCATTGAAAAGGAATCTCGAGAAGGTAGGTGCCGATATAACTTCAGGACTGGTGCAAAAGAGCTTTCTACTTGAAAATGTCCATTTACTGAGTAAAGTGATGGACTCCTAAGGGAGCTACATGCAACCCAGAACACCCCAACTATAAACCACCAGTATCTGTAGACTGTGACTAATAATAATAATAATAATAATAATAATAATAATAATAATAATAATAATAATAATAATAATAATAATAATAATAATAACTCTACAATTTCTAAAATAATTAAAGGATTTGATTACCCTACAATTTTGACACTTACGGTTTTTTGTATTTGTTATTATCAAAAACAGCGAAAAATAACAATGTTAAAAAAATTATCACCATAATAATTTAAATGATAATGTGGTTCAAAATAAAATATTATCATAAGAATCAAAATGTATCAAAATGTTGAAACTATTGTTGCATAAATCTGTACAATTTTGTTTCTTTAACTAACAGTGCATTTTGCAAAAAGTATACAAAGTAAGGTATGAAAAATAATTACATTAAAAGATTTTGAAATATCAAACTATCGGTAAATCATGACAACTGTTGTTTTAAGTCTACTTGACACAATATTACAAGGTGTGGGTACTTTTCCGAAGGTCCATACTTTCCAATTGGCTAACAGAACTGGCAGTTAGCCAGTTGGAACATAATTGGACAAACGAGATAATCATAACCCTTTTTCACATAGATAGATATGCCATTGAAATAGAAAAAAAGTTATCAAAATGAAAACACGTCAAAAAGCATATGTGAATGGTGAATACCATACATGAGATGAATACTTCACACATCAAAGTAACTGATAACAACCAGCTCTCGTATATTCATGACATTTATCATCGAAACAGACGAACTGATCTCAATGAAATTCAGACCCCTAGTCCAGCCTCGACCAACGCATACTGCACAATCGTTTGACACTGTACATCACTATTTGAATGTATGATTGAATCACCTCTTGCTGTATAGAATTATATAAACATGTACGTTGACATGATTTTATATGTTATCTCTTTCAATATGCGTTTGAGTTTGCAGGATATTTGAACAGGAGTTGATGTCAAACAGGTTTACATCCGTTTTTATTTTTTCAAATTATATTCTGAAAATACGCTGGTTTTCTTTTTAAAATTTCTTTTAAAAACCTTCATTCTTGTTTTCAGGTGAAACGATGCATATTTTGAGATTCAAGTGTTCCAAATTATTCCTCAGGGTACCTTTTTATTAATCAAACTAGACATTTACTCACCAGGGTATCTCTCAGAAGACACACTTGCTGCTCAATCTATGATATATTGGTATTTTAATTTTTCAGTTCTTACGAGTGATACCCTTTCGAATGCATAACATTCTGATATTTTTCTTAATTTTTTGCTAGCTTTTGAAGACATGGAAATTTAATGATGCACCTTACAACGTAGAATAAAAACAGTAAAATTTGTAACATCATTTTCCCTGCTTACATAATAATATTGTAGATGAACAGACCATATTCGTGATAGGGAAGATTCACGTATCAGAGACCAATTTTTCAAATATTTCTATGCGAAGATATATTTTGGAGCACCAAAGGTTGATTTTGGAGACCTAAGTAAAAAACTTTTGAAATAAGACAGATTTGTGATGTATTCATTATTGAATTTATTGTGAGTTAACAACACACTATAAAACCCTAAGTTATACAGAATAAAAAATAATTGTAGCTAAATATATACCGTCTATCTTGACCTGATAAATATTAGAAAAAAAAAAATCTATTTTTCATTTTAATGAAATCACCGATATTAATAACCTTTAAAAAACAGATGCTATCAGAAGGTATAGTGCATGAAAGCAAAACATTAATCAAACACAAGTGATTCTACGTGCAAAATTCACACAACGTCAGCGTAAGCTAATTCACTAATAAAAGAAATGGTCTTGATATTGTTAGTGACGAAAGGTATCTAATATGCCTGACTTTGTTCTTTACTGTTGAAATGCATTTTTTTTTCTAAGCATACAGTATTAGAGTAATAGCTACAAAGGGATATAATAATAATAATAATAATAATAATAATAATAATAATAATAATAATAATAATAATAATAATAATAATAATAATAATAATAATAATAATCATAATATTTTGGTAGTAGACCCTTTTTAAGATATATTTCATTAAAACGGATCACTGCCTGAGTAGAATTTACTTGACAGTTGAGCTTTTCTATTGTTCGTATTTTCCCCTTTTCTTTAGTACTGCCGTCTGCCAGTAACTATATGTTTGTCATCAGTAGGGGGAGTAAAATACATTGAATTTTTCTAAATTTTACTAGAAATAAACCTGTCAAAACTGGATCAATAAAGTTCAGCTTCTACACGTTACAGGAGGGTACCGGGTGCTCCTCTCTTTGTCAGGCGATGTCTGGCTGAAAAAAGGTGTAGAGCTGGCTCTATTCACATTGCTTGGTTGACACGTTACATCGGACTCTGGTCGCTGATTGATGCTCGTGGGAGGTGCACATATTTGGTCTGGGCCGAGGCTGTACTCTCATTTGCTGACACTTTTGCCAGGAAGGATTCTATCACATTTAGGCAGGTACTGGGCTCACGTTCGTCAAAGTATGGTAGAGTTAGGATCTGAATGGGTCCAGGTGGGGATCCTGTGCAGCATGCTGATTGGCTAATGAGGGGCCTGATTGGAGCTCTGAGTCAGGCAAGCTGCTCTGCCGCTCAGAGTCCAGGTCCGCGGAGTCCTGAGATACTTGCTAATTGACTGAGGCACTCACCAGGAGCGACTCAGTCTCAGGCAAGCAGCTATGTCGCTGATCCCTGCCGTCATCGTCGCTGTTTCCAGGTCAAAAGGTGGTCTTTCTACGATAAGGGGGAGGAGGAACATCTCGTGCTTCATATTTAGGTTCAGTGATTCTTGTTGGATGAGCAGGGCCTCCAGGATACTAAGTCTTCTGCCATCTGGGGCACTGCTGAGGATTTCAGTATTTAGAAATATCAAAATCATTGGCAGGCCTGCTCAACCAGCAAGAATGATTGAACACAAACACCACATATGTTCCTCCTCCCCTCCTTTCATAGGAACATCCTCCATCGAACTGGAAACAGCAATGATGATGACGGCAATCCTCAGCCAGGAAGCTTGCTTGTGACTGAGACTCTCCAGGTGAGCATCTCAGCCAATCAGCAAGCACCTCTAGACTTCTTGGATCTGGACTATGAACGGCTAAGCAACTCTCCTAACTCTGACACCAGCTCAGGTATCTCTTTGGGCAATCAGCACGTAGCACTTGCAGCCCTGCCTGGACCTATTCAAAACCTGACTCCACCCAACTTCGCCGAACTTGAGAGGAGTAGCTAGTGGCCTGACTGTGATGGAACCCCTCCCAGCGAGCGATTAATTCAATGGGAGAGCAGCTCTGGCTCAGACCAGATACATACTCTGCCCACAAGTATCATTCAGTGACCTATGTCTGATAGGACGAGCCAAACAGGCTGTACAAATAGAGACAGCTCTACACCTTAATGTTAAAATTTCAAATAATTTACAACTGATGACTAAAATAGCAATTACTGGTGGAATGCAATACTGAGGAAAATACGAGCAATAGAAAAGTTCAACTGTAAAATAAATGCTACTGAGGTGGCAATCATCTTTAGAAATAATAATGATAACAATAGGCTGCCTGTATGGTGGAGCTTATTCTTCTCTTTAGATGTGCAGATTATGAATTGTACTTCTCATTCGTTTCTTTAGATGGGCAGATTATGAATTGTACTTCTCATTCTTCTCTTTAGATGTGCAGATTATGAATTGTATTTCTGTATCAGAAATTATTATTCCTCCAGTACTATCGCTCGGACGTGTCCATATTTGTGGTAAAAAGGCTCTAAATCTATACGTTCATTGAAAAAATTTTCTAATATAAAGGAATGATAATGGGAAAAGTATTTTCTATATAAGAAACGTACAAATACCTGAGCAAAATCAAGACTTGTTATGGATGGTGCCGTGATAAATTCTGATTAACGTTTTGATACTAAGAGGATTGAATATTATATATTCTTTCAAAAAAGAATTGAAGTCTTGCTTACTTTCCAAGTGGTATGACAATGTTGATTTGACCATTAATATGGCCTACACGCTTGATTTTTGGAATGTGTCAAAGTACATGTTTCTATGAGAAATAAGTGTTGTAGGTCCTATTATGCGCGTTCACTGCAATAGGATCAGACAATAAGACAACACAGAGCAAAATAAAGAAAGACCATACCACAGACAATCATTATTCCAAACTGCTTAGTAGGTGTCTGCAAAGTACATTCGTATATTAATTTTGTGTCCGATACCTTCAGCCTATCAAATATTAATAGGCTACTTGATGTTGTCGTCAGTCTCTGTCATCGTTCTGCCTAGAGGAATTCTAGAATCTTTTGTATGCATACCTCCCTCCTCAAGCAAACAAAATTTGCCTTCTTGCAAGAAGAGTTCTATAACCACTGGAATCCATAATGTATTTATATGCGCTTATATCTTGCGATTACAAGGTGAAATTCCAAAGCCCGCACAAAATCCACTTCCAGTTTAAAGACATTTGATATCGGATTACAATGGAAAGGGCTTTTAGTTAACCTTTTGTTTCAAATCTCCCTATCTTTTTCTTTTCCCATCTCTGTCGTTTTTATCCAAGCTTGTGTTTAGTAGGGTTATATAATTACCAGTTCCAAAGATTTTCATACAGAACAAAAGAAAGTTATAATTTTTCCACCATTAGGCTGCCTTACTTAACAAATTAAAACTATCCGTTGTCTCCCTTCCCTAGGAGTCCCCAATCTCATATTTCCTGAAATTATACGTTGCTCTTCCCATATAGATATACCGTTAGTATCGCTATTACTGCACAGAGACCATTAAAGTAAGTAATTTACTGGAATTTTCTTTATTAAGATCTCATCGGAACATATTTCAAAGTCATGTCAAAGAATCATCTGAAGAAGATTATATCAAAAAAACTATTTAATAACATATTCCCCTTTGTAAAATATTTTGATTTATAATTTAGAGATGCCTTTAGAGATCACTTTTTCTGTGAACCTATTCCTAAACGAAACAAGAAAATGCATGTGAAATGAAGAATTATCTATCAGTAGACGAAAAGAAACGTAAGGAAAAAATGAATGTATAATTGATAGGGTAAATACAGAAAATACGTGTAAAAACAAATACATAGCAGAATGAAGACCTAGTTAAGTAAACGATTAGGGTCAATTCATCCAAAAAAAAAAAAAAAATAACTAATAAGAAGACGATTAATTAATTAAAAAATGAATGAGAATATCATTCAAGTAATTGAGGAATTAAATGCCTTCTGTGTTAAAGGGCAAGATACCTTATCCTAGGCGTGTTTCTTCTTCAATTATACAAAAAATTAGCTTATTGAGAAAGTCTTTTAAGATTTTGAAGTACTGTTTCAATCTTACATTGTTGTGGCCTGATTGGTAACGTCTCTGCCTGGTGTTTGCCAGTCGAGGGTTCGAGTCCCGCTCAGTTTCGTTAGTGTCATTAGTGTCTGCAACCTTACCATCCTTATGAGCTAGGGTTGGGGGGGGGGGGGGTTTGGGGGAGCCTTTAAGTCTATCTGTTGAGTCAGCAGCAGTCATTTGCCTGGCCCTCCCTGGTCCTAGCTTGGGTGGAGAGGAGCCTTGGGTGCTGATCATGTAATATATGGTCAGTCTCTAGGGCATTGTCCTGGTTGTTAGGGCAGTGTCACTGTCCCTGGCCTCTGCCATTCATGAGCGACCTTTAAACCTAGTTTCGAGTATTGTTCTCCTGTTTGGTCTTCAGCTGCTGCTTCTCCTCTTAATTGGTTGGAAAAGAACTTACGGTCTATTATATTTCTTATTCCTGATGTAGATATTAATCTTTGGCACCGTCGTTCAATTAATTCATAATGCATGTTGCAAGATTTTTCCTATTACTGGCCATCCATTACATTCAGATCTTCCTGGACAGTTCCATCCTGTTCGTAATACTGGGCATTCAGTTAATTCTAATAGCCAGGCCTTCTCCATCATGAGGATCAATACTACACAGTTTTCTAGAAGTTTTATTCTAGCTGTGACCAAGTTGTGGAATTATCTTCCTAATCGGGTATTTGAATCAGTAGAACTTCAAAAGTTCAAACTTGCAGCAAATATTTTAATGTTGAACAGGCTTTCATAAGTCTGTTTATAGTTTATATATGACATATCTGTTTTGATCTTGTTACTGTTTTTAAAATATTCTATTATTAATTTTTTCTCATGTCGTTTATTTATTTCATTATTCCCTTCCCTCACTGGGCTCGGGGCTCTTGGCTATCCTTCCCTGTTTGAGCCCATGGCTTATGGGCTTATAACCTCTTGCTTTTCCAACTAGGGTTGTAGCTTGGCTAGTGATAATAATCATAATAATAATAATAATCATAATAATAAAAATAATAATAATAATATATACACACATACACACACATGTGCACACACACACACACACACACACACACACACATATATATACATACATACATATATATATATATATATATATATATATATATATATATATATATATATATATATATATATATATATATATATATATATATATATATATATATATATATATATATAAAATACTTTATGAACTTCAATGTCAAAGATTTTTTTTTTCAATTCGGTTAGTACAGATTGCATGTATTGTGTATAATGTATCATTCGTTCGTTTATTACATCCAATACTTTATTATACATCTTACTCGTTGGGAGGAGGGTTAGTGCCGTCAGAGCATCTCAAGAGGCATATTATAAGCCTTACATGTAGGTCATTGTACCTCACTTTCTTTCCGTCGACTGCTCTTCCTTTCTTCCATCTTGCTACCCAACCTATTAACCTCTTCCTTATTCTGCTACTGCAGGTTTTTTCCACGTTGTCCATGAGTGCTGAATGGCCTTCCAGGCCCCATTCCCTGATATTGTGACCCAAAAGTCATGAATCCGATTTTTTCAAACAAACTCGTTGGTTGTTTACAATTGACGCATGAGGCTCAAATTTCCAAGTCTCTTTCGTAACCTTGATGAAACGCAAACAGAAACCTCATTAAGAAATTAAAAAAAGAAAAAAAAATACGAGCTGCCAACTGTACGAACATATTGAGAATAAACCCGAGGATGAGTTTCAAAAGTTCACCTTTTGCGTAATGAGTTCGCTTATTAGCGAGTTTTATCACAACTTCATGAGGAAAAGTTGAGCGGATGTCACCAGGATGTAATTATTCGTATGTAGACTTCACATTATAGAAGGAAAAACGTATCTAAAAGTTACCGTCTTTTTAGCCTTACATTTTTCCTTGCTATTTTTTGTAAACTCCTCAATGGAATATTCAAAACAATGATCATAATTACTTTTGCTCTTATAATATGGCACATAATACGAATTTCAAATTCCTCACACTTAAGGAATAATCTTATGATAACCCATAACAGAGTGTTCATGCCTGGTATTACGCTATGTATTGTACGAGTAAAAACTGGTTCATACTTTATACCCGTATTTCATGTCCTACTTTACTCAGCTTTGTCCTACTTCTGTAACTCAAACTGCTGTTTACTAGTTCCTTACAGGCAAAATTGGAGAGTCAGTCTTTACATCTATCTGTAAGTCTGTAGTTCTTTATCCTACATTTTATTTTGAAATCATTTTCTAACGATAAACTCTGGTATATACGTTACGGCATATAATCAATCTAATATGCAATAGCCCATTTGTGGATTAATCTAAGAAATTACATTCTTTTATAAGATAAGGGTCAAATTTTGAGCATTATATTAATTTTTATTTATTCATCTTTAGTATAAGCCCGTCATGCGAAATTCCCATCGTTTAAGATACTTATTTGACTCACACATTTCAACATAAACGTATAATCAGTAACTTTACTATTCATCAAGCCTTTGCAGTAGTAGAGTCATCGAGCTAACATTGTTTCCACGAGTTCTAGATTTATGGATTACATCAAGCAGACATTTTCTTGAAAAGAATTAACTCTCTGCCAAGAAATAATCTTTCTTAATATATACTTTATTATAGTTAAGAAATTCTGAAATATTTCATGATATATGTCATACCTACCCACCATCTCCAGATAGGGTTCTGGGATAAAATTTGGTAAAATTAAAGCTTTATTTCAAAATTTGCAGAAAAAAAAAATAGCGTAAGTATACTTTATGGTCATCTGAATACTTTGCCAAGACAACAGAAAAAAATATATTGAACATCATCATAATCGTCATCATCATTATGCTACAACCCTGGCAGGAAACTGAGAATATTATAAGCTTAAGTGCCTCTATAGATAGAGCATCCTGTTATAGGCAGTTAAATAGAGAAGTAAAGAATAAACTCTGAAAAGACATAGAAATAAAATAAATGAGACAGAGTAAAAGTTAACATAGATAAGATATATAACATATATCATGAAACGAGACACAGCAAAAAATGATTGGGTTAAAATTAGAACATGCCCGACAAATATTCACATTTGAAGGGAAATGTTGATATCTAAAATATAAACAGAAAAAGCAGCAAGCGTATTCCGTCTCGCGGTGTCTTTTCGGTAATGTCCCCCGCCTGGTGATTGCCAGACTAGTGTTAGAGTCCTACTCAAATTCGTTAGTTCCTTTAGTTGCTGCAACCTTATCATCCTTGTGAGATAAGGTTGGGGGAGGGGTGCCTATAGGTCCACCTGCTGAGTCATCAGCAGCCATTGCCTGGCCCTCCCTGGTCATAGCTTGAATGAACCGGGGGCTTGGGTGCTGATCACATGTATAAATGGTCAGTCTTCACGGCACTGTACGAAGGCCGTCTGACTGTACTGCCATTCATGAATTACCTTTAAACCTTTAAATCTTCAGTTCTTCTTAGAAGGCCCAGGCTGATATCTTGTCTTTGTTTATACTTATAGAACTTTATCCAACCATACAACATTTAATTATATAATTACAGTTCTTATAGCAATCCAATAACAGTTTTTATAGAGTAATATCAAGTATCTATATGATAATGAACTTTGTCGTTGTATAGTTTAAGATAATGCAAGAGTTTCTTCTTTTCCAAGATAAGAAGAGGAAATCTTTGAAGCTCTAATCTTGAGGGAGTACAGAAATGTTACACAACGTAAGTCTATATTTTCTTATAAACAGGTAAGTAGGTTTGTAAGTTTCTTGCCCTCTAAAATTATGCAAAAATACGTAAAAGATATATAGGGCTGGAAACATTATCACTACTATATTTATAGGTATAAATAACATATAATATGAGAGAGAGAGAGAGAGAGAGAGAGAGAGAGAGAGAGAGAGAGAGAGACTCGGCCACTTCATCATATATCCTATTAATAGTATGACCTCATTAAACTTAATCGAGAAAGATGAAATATCCCTAAAATATTGGAGTCATGGGATTTGGTGAGACCTCGGGCTTTAGGAGGTCGGGATTCGATGAGACCTCGGGACTCACGAGTTTGGAGGTAAAGAGATAGTGGGAAATAGTGGCTAATCAAGAGGAAAAAATATTGGCTATTTCCTCCTAATGAAAACCTTATGGTATGTACGCTGGAGGCTGGGCAAAAATAGAGACTAATTATGATAATTTTGTTCTGTTATGAGAAAATTCTCAATTATTTCAATTGGAAGAATTGGAAGCATCGTTATGCATGACCTCATATATATATATATATATATATATATATATATATATATATATATATATATATATATATATATATATATATATATATATATATATATATATATATATATATATATATATATATATGCGTGTGTGTGTGTGTGTGTGTATTTGTGTGTTCGCATGCGCGTGTGTGTGTGTACTTATGCAAGAAGATATACAGAGCAATCAGGAAAGCAAATAGAGAGATATATGTACGGTAACAAAAAAAAAAGGGAAAATTTTACGAGCAAATATATATCACAATCAAATAAGTAACTTGAGAGATGATACAGAACAGAATTGTAGTCCTATTTTGAAGGAATGAGTATCACGAAGATTTATTGAATGCGAGTGGTAGAAGTGGGTCAGAGCTAATGATTTTAAAAGCTACGGCTGTAAATTTCAGAAACGGTATCAAGGAGTTGAATTACAGAATGGCGCGTATAGTTGACGATGTTACTAGTGATATGTTGTATTATAGTGACAAACATGTGACTGAATGGGTGACCCGAGCTTGCAAAGCATGTCTGACTGAGGGAAAGGTACCATAGGTACTGGTGAGAAGAATAGGTTCTACATAGTATATAAGTCAAAGTAATAGTTTTGACTGTACAAATAATATGGGGATAACATTAAGGTTTAGAGTACGGTCGGATTCTGATTGAGAAAGTAAAACAGGAGAACTATTTTGGCTTTGACGAGGAGGAGGATGTGCGGATCAACTGTTTATTAAAAATTATCTCTCAGAGAAATTTGAAATTAAAACGAAAGAGATGTGTTTGGCACACGTCAGCCCAGAAAATTCTATGATACAAATAATAGAGAGGCAATGTGGAGGATGTTCAGAATGTATACTACATATGATAAGTTTTTGAGGGCAATTAAAACTTTTCATGATAAAGGTGAATCATGTATTAGCAGGATGCGGATTTATGTCTTTGTGGCTGTTCAATATTGTATTGGATGGTGTGATATATAAAATAAAAAGAATAAAAAATGTAGGCGCAGAGTTGAAAAATAAGAAAATTGGTTATGAATGGTAAGTATAATAGATGATGTCTTCATATAATACTGATAATGCTAACTGTCTATGACAGTTTAAAATAGTTTGCAAGAGACATCTGAGAATAAATTTGGGCAAGATCCAAGTAATTAGTTTAAAGTCGGAAAGAATTAAGACGGAGTGTTAAATCTTGAAATGAATGGTGAAATATGAAAATTCCATAGATTCAGGTATCTTGGAGAAAATATAACAAATCATGGCAAAATGAGATAAGAGGTGAGTCAGAGAATAGGAATAGAGCCAGAACGGATGTTAACAAATGATGAACGGGTTACAGCCTTGAGGTGTCTGAGGAAGCTAGAGTGGGAATTTCTGAAGAGACTAGTAAACCTACTTTCCTATATGGAAATGAAGTTATGTATTTGAACGTAAATAATAGAATCCTAATGGAATATGTCGAGGTGAAGTGCTTCCTTCTAATATATGTGATAAGAATAATTGAGAGGGTAACAAACATTGAGATGTGTAGAAGTGTTATAAAGGTTTGCATAGGTAAAAAATTATAGCAGAGGATATTTAGAAGAAATGGTCAAGGGAAATGAATGCACGACGGCAGGAGAATAGAAATAATGTACAGTTCGCATGTGATATGAAGTGGGAACAGAGGATAACTTGAGAAGGTTGGTTAGACTAAGTAATGGCCGTGTTGTTGATAAAAAATATCCTTAATATCCAGTAAGTCAGTTTGCATAAAATATGGGTAAAAGATTAGACTTTTACTGATGAGCCTTCTTTGAAGGTGTATGAAACAATCAATGCTGTAGAAGGTTTACTGCACGAGTACTTTACATATATAAATATACATATATATATATATATATATATATATATATATATATATATATATATATATATATATATATATATATATATATATATATATATATATATATATATATATATAATTATTAATTAATGCGATTAGTGTGATAATAATGCAAAGTCGTATCCAGAAATATACAACACAGTGGTAAATGGTCAGAACTTTCTGGTAAGTTCAAAGCAAGAAAAAAACCCTCCAGCTGAGTTCAAAGATATATTCCCTTTTGTTAAGAATATTATATTTTCACTGTCAACCGTATTTCGTCGTCCTGGTGCTATTCCTATTAATTTTTCTGTTCAGCAGCTATCTAATATCACTTGCCTCCCCACTATTAATGGAAATGATAGCGTTGGTTTCAATACCGAACCACCGAACCAGTTAATAAATAACATCGAAATATTTCTACGTTTCAAAATACACGTTGATCTTACATATCTGAAACAAAGCATTTGATATGCCTATGCATAGGTAAGCATAGGCTACTTGGTCATACTTACACCTAGAAGGTTCTAAATATCCCTAATCATTATGTATAAAAGCGCAAATCTGCATTGAGAATAATAAAAATGTCCTTTGATATACCGAACATTCGAGATAATTAGATCCTAAAACTTCAACAGAGTGAAAGAACAACATATGTTTTCAAAACGTTGGCTTGCAGAATCCAGCCAAAGAAAAGTTTGCCGAGATTTAATTTAAAAAGTTTGTTGGTGTTAATGTTAGTTGTAGGCTCCAGGGATGAAGTTTATGTGACACAGGCTTAAGCTCCCATCCCCCCCCCCCCCCCTCCCCTCTCTCTCTCTCTCTCTCTCTCTCTCTCTCTCTCTCTCTCTCTCTCTCTCTCTCTCTCTCTCTCTCTCTATCCACTTCACCTCGCTCTCTTATATTGTTTTATGCTATTTTTTTTTTCGTTTACTATCCTATTAGACACAAGTTTCTTAATATCAAAGAACAATGGTGAGGATAATAATAATAAAAAGAAAAAGATCATCAATAATAACATTGAAATAAACATTTTTATTTTCATTAGATAATACATTTATAATTCATATGTAGTATAGATTAAATCAAAGGGAAAAAATGTTATATATTACATATTTCCCTTAGGGTGCTTTTTTGTGCTGGCAAAGGTAATTTACAAATATAATGTCATGAACGCTTATTTTCTAATGCAGCCATTCTCCACATATCGGGATATTTATCCCAATGAAAGTATGAATTATAGCAAATACTGTAGTCGGAAATAAACTCATAAAATGTGGTGACTGATATTTCGAAAAGTATTTTAAAATATAATTTATAGTGCAATTAAACAAATAATAATTTTTTCATCAGACAGATTTTTTGAGGGGGGGGGGGGGGCAGACACTGGAACTAGTTTGAGGGAAAAACTACTGAAAACGTTTAACAACAACTATTGTGTATGTGTGTGTATGTGCGTTTGGATTATAAGCAGACTATGAGGCTCCATGCGCCAAATTCTTCCAATCATATTTCCTTATCGTTTATCATGTGTTCTTTCTTTGTCTGTTCATTCCATCTTTCCTTCCCAAAGGATTCTTTCCCCTTCCACCCTATGTCTATCGACGTTTCCCTTTCCACTTTCTCCTTCACTAGCGTTTTTCAGAATGCCTTCACTTTCACTCCCCTCCCTCGGCATTCAGTGCCGCTATTTTTCGACTTAGGTGAGTAAGAGGTCGAAGCTAACTAATGCTCTCGGAAGCCTTTATTCTCTCAGCTTCTATTTTCTCATTACTTTCAGAGTACGGGTCTGTGTACGCCAGTGTTTGCTGGGGCTGCTTCAATGCTTCAAGTATCGTCATGGTTTCGTTTGATTTGGCACACGCATGTGCATTGCATGTCTGACCGCGGGACGAAATTGTACTTTGATCTAACCTTATGGAAATGCATATTTGTTTTAAGTACTTAAAGTACTTTCAATATATATATATATATATATATATATATATATATATATATATATATATATATATATATATATATATATATATATATATATGTATATATATATATATATATATATATATATATATATATATATATATATATATATATATATATATATACATGGGCTCGAGCCATGTCGTCTTGATGCAAGTTCCTCTACGTAGCTTTCTACTTGGGATATTTCCTGCGAGTTATATACCAAAGAATTTTACCTGTAGAGGTATCACAGGATTCTGACCCCTGAAGCAAATATCCTGTGCATGTAAAAGGGATTTGTTTTAAACAAACACGGCTAACCTTACCCGAATAGAGTTAACCTCGTCTCGAAGGATATGGGATAGGATTGAATACGTGAGAGAACTGTTACAACTGTGATCCCAGTGTGGTCCTGTAAACATGTTTGCTGTTTCGACATTCCTTTTTGCAGCGCCATCTTGTTAGATTGCTTAGGAAGTGTTCTGCTTGTTTCGATAAGTTTCTGATTTTTTGGGGGATTATGGAAACTTCTGCTTCTGCTTCATTGGTTGAGGTGAGTGCCTTATCCTTTTTAGGTGGAGAATTACACGTACCTCCTCCACCATGTTTTTACTCTATGCGTCCGTTTATATCCCATGCCACATGGCTGAAGCCGGAAGCTCGTGTTTTCAAATCATTCAGTGTTTTATATGAGTTTCTTAATTAACCTTGTAAAAGTGTGTTATATATATTCTTTTACAATTGTGGAATAATTATAGGTCATACATTTGTTTTCTCATGTTTGTCTTAACCAGTCTTGGCCTAGGCTAACTATTTACCCTTAGCTCTTGGCCAAGGCTAGCTAATATTTACTATCCCACTTTCCCCTTCTTATCACTTAACCTTAAGGTTCTCATGAGGCCGGCATACCTCCCTGGCTTCTGATACGTCATAATGGGGAACTGCTGCCTTGAAGGGATTCCCTGGGAGTTGCAGATGATGGATCACAGTCGCCCTAGGTCGACAGTATCTCATCTTATCTCCTTAGCCTTAGTTTGGTTTCCTGTGTCTACACTCTGTTGATCCCTTGGAATGATACTAAATCTTTTCTAATATTGACAGGTAGCCCTACCTTTCCTGCCACCTTACCTTTCTTCTAGGCTATTATAATTTAGTCTGTGGCTAAGTGGAAGCCGGCTGGAAGAATTTGTTCTCTGTGCCTACTTACTGTAGATCCCTTGGAACAACATCAGATTGTTCTAATACTACAGATAAGCCTTCCTGTCCTGCGCTTTACCATTTTCTAAGTTCTCCCTTTCTTTTTCCCCTTTCCCACACACCATGTTAGGCTTGGTCTTCTTGCTGTAGAACTCAGTTCCTTTGCTTAGTCCGGTTTTCCTTGGCATCTGAAGACTCCCCGGTTGCTATATAGTCTAGCTTTGGGTAGGCAGGTGAATAATCTCATCCTGTTTTAGTTCTCTCTGGCGCCTCTGGGTAGGCCAGCTGCCCCTTCCCATTCCTAGTTTGACTGTACTTTTTTACTGTTCGTGGAACTGCAGTTCCTTAACCTAGTCTCCAATTACTGGCAATAAAGCATACTTCAATTGCTATATAGCTAGGCTAGGTGGCATGAGAGATTCTGTTAGCCTGATTCTATATAGTCAATGGGACTAGAACCCCTAGGGGTTCTCCTCCCTTGGCACCTTAGCAGCTGCTTTATTTCTGGTAACAGCTTCCTCCTCTTTGGCTATTTATCTCTCACTGTAAAGTCTAGGCTACTCTGCTCGGTCAGAATCTCCCTGTCTGGAGTGGTTACTATTTGGCCATATTTTCCAGACCTGCCAGCTGGAGTACTACTAGCTCTAGATGTGAGTAGGCTAGGCTAGAGAGCATTCTCCTTGCTGCCTTTGCTGTCGCCTTAAGCTGGGCATTTAAGCCTATACCTTCCCTCCATATCTGAGGAACATTATCCTCTGAAATTGACCGATTGGATACCTCCTGGTTGTCAGGATTTTCATCGAATTCATGAATTCGTTGCATCCTGGCCCTGTTAAACGGCTATTGTTATCTTTATATGGCAATACCCCCTTTTTCTTAATCTAATACTAACAACTAGGCAAGTGGCAGACTTCTCTACCAGCTGCCTACCATTGGTCTGTACCTTTCGTATTACGCTTTGGTCTTGTTCCTTATGGGATCGTCCACTATTCATCGACTTAGTAGTGCCATTGCCGCCTTAAGTCAACATACCTACTGGGTAAATAAAGGTTGATCCATATATCCATGGTTGCTGTTAATAGCTGCCGCCTTGGGCACAGCTGCTGCCGCTTCAAGTTGTGACAGTGCCGAGAGAAAGGTTGTGAACTCATAGGCAGTGTGAAAGCATCTGAGTAGTTTATTAAAGAACACTCTCCTTTATATACAAAATCTCAAAGCAACAAGAATTTTCATGTTCAAATATTGACAATGTTACAGAGGAAAAAAGCAGACATGAATTTTCAGGTTCGTTTTATTGCGAGGGAAGAGCGAAGATACAAGCATAATATATACAAAAGGAATTATGTACAACTGTGTGACACACGGTTGGTACATGGCTCCCCCCATAAAAATGACATACAATAAAAGTTAAATAGGGTGCCCTGATCTAGAGAGGCGAACTGTAGGCAGGTCATCTAGCAGGAGATAAGCAGGTTTTAGACGATCAATGGAGACCCAGTCTTCTTTGCCACGAATATTTAGTAGGAATGCTTTCAGACTGCCTCAGATAACAAGGAAAGGGCCCGTGTAAGGGGGTGTTAGTGGTGGCTTGGTAGTGTCGTTGCGTAGGAAGACGTGCGTTGCAGAGTACAAGTCTGTTGGTATGTGATGCTTCGTTGGGGGCTTGTAAGTCTGGCGGCATGGAGTAAATTTTCCCACGACGTGACGTATGCGCTGGAGATCGTCGGAGGAGGTTGTAGAAGGAAAAAATTCGGCAGGGACGACCAACACCATTTCAGCTGCCGAGACGTCGAGGCCATCTTTAGGAGTGGTCCTTAGTCCCAGGAGGACCTAGGAAAGCTGAGTAAACCAGTTGCAATCCTTGCAGCAGGATATCAAAGCTGCTTTGAGGGTGCGATGAAAACGTTCAACCATTCCATTGGCAGCAGGGTTGTAGGCCGTTGTCTGATGTAGGGTGATGCCCTGGAGATTCGCTAATGATGTCCACAATTGAGAGGTGAAATTGGTTTCCCTGTCAGAAGTAATATGCTCAGGGACACCAAATCTTGCAATCCATCCAGAGAGTAAGGTAGATGTACATGAGGCGGACGTTGCAGTTTCCATGGGAATGGCTTCAGGCCAACAGGTGGAGCAGTCGATGATGGTAAACAGGTAATGATGTCCTCGTGATGTGGGTAGGGCGCCTACAACGTTGACGTGAATGTGTGCGAAACGACGCCGAGGTTGAGGAAAGGTGCCCACTCCTGAATCCATGTGTTGATGTACTTTGGAAGTTTGGCAAGAAGTACAGGCGCGGACCCAATCCTTAGCATCCTTAGAAATGCCGTGCCAAATGAACTTTGCCTTCAGCAGCTGTGCAGTAGAATGGCACGAGGGATGTGAAAGGCCGTGAATGAAATCAAACACCTGTCGGCGCATAGGAGCAGGAATCCAAGGTGGCGGTCTGCCAGTACTGACGTCACAGAGGAGGGTGGTGTTGAAGTCTTTGAGGGGAAAGTCTTCCCAACGGAGGGACGTAAAGGATGTCCTGCATGCTTGATACCCTGGATCCTGTTGTTGGGCTGCAGCCAGGGCGTTGTAATCCAATCCCAGTTGAACGGCAGCCAACGTGTTTCTTGACAGGGCATCAGCAACGGGATTCATTTTCTCAGGGACGTATTGAAGGGTGCAATTGTATTCAACCACGGCGGAGTGATGTTGTCGTTGCCGGGCAGACCAAGCATCAGACTGTCGAGTAAAGGCGTGCACCAGAGGCATGTGGTCTGTGCGAATGACGAAGGGCGTACCTTCTAAAAAATGGCGAAAGTGACGGACAGCCAAGTGCACCGCCAGCAATTCTCGATCGAAGGTAGAATAATCCGATTCTGCCTTGGACAGTTTTCTGCTGAAGAAGGCCAATGAGTGGGGCGAGCTGTTGACCACCTGCTCGAGTCCTGCACCAATAGCGAGGCCGCTGGCATCGGTGGAGAGAAGGAGAGGGGCATGTGGGATAGTAAAAGTGAGAGCCGCAGCAGTTGATAGGGCCTTCTTTGCATTGCAGAAGGCTTCATCTTGAACGGGACCCCATTTCAGGTCCTTCGGCTTGCCCTTGAGGGAGGCGTAGAGGGGAGCAACAGAGGCGGCAATGGCTGGCAGAAAACGGTGATAATAGCTGATCATGCCCAAGAATTCCTACAGAGCTTTGACGGCCGAGGGCATGGGGATGTTCTGAACGGCTGCTACCTTCTCAGGGAGGGGGTGGACACCTTCAGGAGTGATGCGGTGCCCTAAGAACGACACTTCATTGGCGCCAAAGGTACACTTATCGTACCGGACTACAAGGCTGTTTTGTTGTAACCGGTCGAGCACGATGCGCAGGTGACGGAGGTGTTCCTCTTTTGAGGAGGAGAACACAAGTATGTCATCCACATAACATACACAGAAAGGGAGGTCCCCTAAGATGCCATCCATGAGACGTTGAAACGTGGCCCCAGCATTACGAAGGCCAAAACAGGAGTAATTGAAGGTGTATGTATCAAACGGAGTGGTGATGGCAGTCTTGGGGATGTCTTCCGGGTTCATAGGGACCTGATAATACCCCTTCAGGAGATCGAGCGTAGAGAAAACCTTTGCTTTGTGCATGTAGGAGTTCACGTCGGCAATATTTGGGAGGGGGTAGTGATACGGTTCTGTTTGCATGTTCAGGTGCCTGTAATCCCCGCACGGACGGAGGGAGCCGTCTTTCTTCACAACGATGTGTAAGGGTGACGACCATGGGCTGGAGACCTTTTGGCAAAGGCCCATTTCCTCCATTTCGGCGAACGTCTGTTTAGCGGCTGCAGATATTTATATATATATATATATATATATATATATATATATATATATATATATATATATATATATATATATATATGTAAATATGTATATATTTATATACATATATATATATATATATATATATATATATATATATATATATATATATATATATATATATATATATATATATGGTAGATTTTGCACATTTAAACGTGTTTTTTATAGTTCAAATAAGGTCGTTAAGATAATTCAGACTTTAATGTATTAATATATATGGCTTATTTGATGTATATATATATATATATATATATATATATATATATATATATATATATATATATATATATATATATATACATACTCACACACACACACACATATATATATATATATATATATATATATATATATATATATATATATATATATATATATACATAGTAGGCTGGCCAGGGCACCAGCCACCCATTGAGATACTACCACTAGTGAGTTATGGGGTCTTTTGACTGGCCAGACAGTACTACATTGGATCCTTCTCTCTGGTTACGGTTCATTTTCCCTTTGCCTACATATTCACACACCGAATAGTCTGGCTTATTCGTTGCATATTCTCCTCTGTCCTCGTACACCTGACAACACTGAGATTACCAAACAATTCTTCTTACTGCACTTTAATTGTTCAGTGGCCACTTTCCTCTTTGTAAGGGTAGAAGAGACTCTTTAGCTATGGTAAGCAGCTCTTCTAGGAGAAGGACACTCCAAAATCAAACCATTGTTCTCTAATCTTGGGTAGTGCCTTAGCCTCTGTACCATGGTCTTCCACTGTCTTGGGTTAGAGTTTTCATGCTTGAGGGTACACTCGAGCACACTATTCTATCTTATATCTTATTTCTCTTCCACTTATTTTGTTAAAGTTTTTATAGTTTATAAAGTGATATTTATTTTAGTATTGTTGCTCTTCTTAAAATATATTATTCTTCCTTGTTTCCATTCCTCACTGAGCTATTTTCCCTGTTGGGGCCCCTGGGCTTATAGCATCCTGCTTTTCCAACTAGGGTTGTAGCTTAGCAAGTAATAATATATATATATATATATATATATATATATATATATATATATATATATATATATATATATATATATATATATGTCTCCCAAAAAATTCGGTCCCGGAAATTATTAGTAAATTGTCCATGAAAGCCTTAATTTATCTGATCAGAATGAATACGAAAGAGAATAGAAAAGTAATTATATTGATAAAGATAAAAAACATGTATAAAACTA
>NC_090729.1:154505168-154537668 GCF_036898095.1 Palaemon carinicauda
TTGATATGATATGCTGTCAGATGCCAGGAAATCCTATCCAAGGGTGTTTCCTCTAGGGGGAAGCCCCCACCGTCAAACTTTACTTCCTAATCGAAAAAACGCTCCCACGCCCATGGTACATGTACCAGTGCACACTTTATAGGGCATTGCTATCTATAACTGGGTTTATGAATAGTTTAAAAATTATTTGCTGCGGACATGAATACATTTTGCTTAAATTTAGGAACTGTATAAGATCTGCACTATATATTTTTGCAATACATATTTTTATTTTACATAAAATTACCAAAATTACATCCTATAGTCAGAAAAAAAACTATTATTATTAAAATTATGAATTTTAGATACATTAATTAAGAAAAAATACCATGAAAGTAAGTTTCAGTAATCATACACTTCTTCAAATTCTAATAGAATCCGATTGTTTCTACTTCTTGGCAAACCATGGAATTAAATGTTCCTTGTTCCGGTCATGTGAACGATCCTTTCGAGTTGGAAAAGGGTAATAGATTGATACTGATGTAGAAATATATATGACAGGTATAAATGACATTAAGTTCAAATTTAAGAGGTCTATTTTTAGCTATTTTTCAACCAAAATGTTGTCATAGAAGATTCCAGAATGCAAGGATAAAAGAGCTTTACACATTATTTATTTTCTAGGACAATAGATGGCCTTAGCAAAGAGTACTGCAATATTAATTATCCCCATCATCCATGCATTACGATTTCCATTAATTCATTTCTGCTTCCATTTGGCCACAAATTTGTTATAAAGCCCACGCACGTGAACTCCTTGTTCCTCGTTGTCTGGCCAAAACTCAATTTTTAGGAATTTATAAATTTCTAAATATATCTTACAAATTTTTGCCCAGCAAACAATCGCTATTTCAATTACATTTGGGGGTCGGAGAGGGGTCTCCAGATATGCTATCGATTAATTACGCTTACTTGATGTAATTTTCAGTTAACTTATTATGGAACCAATATTATGATTAATATGTTACATGGAATAACATGTACTGTTAATAAAAACTACGTAGAATGACAATATTGTTTCATTTAGAAAGGCATAACGAAGACTTCTCTAGCTCCCTCCTTTACACCATAACGAGTTTTACTTTGCTGCCAATAGATGGCATCAGAGGCACCTTGTCCAAACTAATATAGTCAATTATTTGAAGACCACGTGTGTCCAAAAAGTGTGCTAGGAAGGTAGAGGTTAGAGAATTGGTAGTTGGTAAATTGTCCAACAACCGTTTCCTTATTAGGAATAAACATTTTTATCAGAAAATTAAGTGAATTTTTCATATGATATTGAAAGCAACTTCAGTTTACTCATGAAAGTATTTAGTATTTCCCATCTTTATCAAAACACATGGATGGTAAGTAATTTCCCCTTACAAATGACTAATATAACAATCATCAGCATAGTTAAGGTTGGAAGGATGGGTTTGGGACAGCGCTGCCAAATTGAATTTCCTTGAATGGCGAATGTCATTATTCATTACAAATTCAAATCATTTAAGGAGTAATAGTTATGCGCCCGATGCTGAATGACTATAGTGAAATTTGATGATGTTATAATTAGTTTACTCATCATAAATATATCGAATAAGGAAAAATAAAATGGTCACACTTCTGTTTCTTCTGCAACCCCAGACAGTGTTGCGTCATCCACCTGGGAATTTGTGTTTGTTAATAAGGGCGTTCCAGAGGGTAAATCACTTATAAACTAAACCTTATCATCATTCACTCAGTGAATGTATGCATGTCAGTAAAGCACTTTCTTGGTTCATAATAGGTTAAAATAATTCATTATATATATATATATATATATATATATATATATATATATATATATATATATATATAGATATATATATATATATATATATATATATATATATATATATATATATACAGACATTGTCTTAATAGTAACGGCCGCGGTCTTCTTACGTCAGTGATAAGACAATTGTAAATATAAAAAAAAGTGATTCTGAAAGATCGTTGAGAGAGAGAGAGAGAGAGAGAGAGAGAGAGAGAGAGAGAGAGAGAGAGAGAGAGAGAGAGAGAGAGAGAGAGAGAGAGAGAGAGAGAGAGCATCTACAAGACAGGGATCCCGATGATCTCTGCAAATTAAGAGACCTAGTAAACCTATAACAAGAGCCAATGACATCATTTATATAGGGGAAGTGTGGCTGTTGCATCAAGGTATCAAAGATCTATGACAATTATTTGTCAACATCAATTTGTATTAGTACGAATATTGATCGTGACGTTTTTTTAAGGAATTTGGTGCTGTGCATGGAGTTGAATATGATAGTTAGGAGAGACGGAAATGTAAGCATTCATGATTGTACCGGGATTAATGCAAATATAATAATGTTTTGGTTCATACAAAAAGCTATTTCTAAGGAACGGTTTCTTCTGCAACGATATAAAATTCAGTTTAAACCATTGCCAATAGATCACGAGAAAGTGTTCTCTTTTTTTAAACTTTTGATTCCATGGAAAGGTTAACAAAGACTATAAGTTATTGGATGGCAAGAAAGGTTAATCGAGATTTTTTTTTTTCATAGTATTAAAAATCTTTTTCAAATAAGTCAAAAATAACCGATGAGTGATATAAATGGGAATTGGTTAGGCTGGTCTAAATAATAAAACGTTTATTCTTATTTCTATCGGTTACGGGATCGATTTCTTGGCCGGGCAGAAACATTTATCATTTAAGATAATACCAAAGCGTTTGAAATCCTAAGGCACAGGGAATGTGATATTAAGGCGTATTTGCAAATTTTATATATATATATATATATATATATATATATATATATATATATATATATATATATATATATATATATATATATATATATATATATATATATATATATATATATATATATATATATATATATATATATATATATATATATATATATATATATATATATATATATATATATATATATACAGTAGATACTGATTGTGTATCACTAATACTAGTGATTTCAATCTAGGTAAATATCAACCTCAATGGCATTTAATATCGAATTCCACCCTTGGAAATGTATATCCACTATAAGTTCATTAATGATAAATGATCCTAGCTGAGCAAGGATTCGATCCTATGCCCTCTTCCGAAACATTGTCTGCATGGACGAGTTTACCTTTCGAGCTATCAAGAGAGATATAAGCTCATATCAAGTCCACTGTTGATATACCTATTGAATTCACGAATCTGTTCTTGAAATTGAAATCTACCCGCCAGAACTCCCACCGTTAGAGCCTTTTCAAACTGTAGCCCCCCCCCCCCCCCCCCCCACCAAAAAAAAAAAAAAAATAACGCTCCTATACCTCCGTAGAATCTCCCACGATTCTATTCCATTCATCTAAACCAGGGAAATTGATATCTTACAAACTTTTGGCATGTAGATATATTCATTTGAAGGTTGTAGAGAGTGAGGCTTAAATTCAAAGGTTTTTTTTTTTTTTTTAGTGTAGTTGGAATTTTTAATTTGACCACATTTTATTAAAAGAAAAATAGTTCGTTTGCAGCCAAAATAATAAAAAAAAGAAAAGAGAAGAATATAGCCATATAAGTGCTCATAGGTCAAGAAAACGTAGTTCATGAGGAAATTACATTTATTTTCCAACTTTTCGAATAAATACACTTTTATATATTCCAGCAAAGTTTCTCAAAAGCCTTACGTCAGAAGTTGCTTTGTATAAAAACAAAAATAAAAATACGACCATTCCTCAAAAAACATTTTGTATGAAGACAGGCGAACCTTTATTCCTAGTCCTGGACCAGGAATGGTTGTCTGTGTTTACGGAATATTGTTTGTGATGTTATGAAAAAAAATTCATTGTTGTAGCAAAATTGACTTTATTTCTTGAGATATACATTAGGTACCATGGGTATTGATGTTCACAAGATAGATCCGAGAGAGAGAGAGAGAGAGAGAGAGAGAGAGAGAGAGAGAGAGAGAGAGAGAGAGAGAGAGAGACGTTGTTTCCCAGTTCACCGACAAAAAACTTCTTTGTAGTGAAATCTGTCTTTTTTACTCAAAGATACAAAACAAGTTCATGTTTTACATACTGATCGTAAAATAGTAGTTGAAAATAGACTTCTTAAACGTAAGACGAATGGTAAATTAGTACCAGGCAGTAGTTGACATGAAAATTGGAAGAATTCTCCAAAATCAGCTAAAATATTCTTGAGTAAATGCACATTGCAAATAAATTCCTTGTGAACAACAATAATTCTGAGAAATCGCTGCCAGTTCTTGGAAATGGGCCTCTAAATAGGCAGGTTTATTTTTCAGTTGTGTTTGTTCAATGAAGATATGATACGCCGTTCATCCCGAACCAATTTATGTTTTTCATTTGAGTTAAGAAAAAGTAGTGGCCCGTCTATGTTATGTTGCAAGACTATTCAATGTAGTGGAAAAGAGATAGTTGCTTTTTCATCTCTTATGTTCCTCAGCTTACGTAATTGAAGCCAATTCTGTTTGTAATTAGCTTGCAGTTGTGCTGGCTAATGTTTCCAGGATGCTTATTTTTTATTGTGTTACTTTGCTCTTTTATCTCTAATTGCCTGCGTTTTTTGGCAAAGCAATTAACATTTTATAGCCAAGTCTTTGTGCGGAAAGTTGATGAAACTTCTACTCTGTTTGAAGAGAATAGAAAAAAGCTATATTTGTTTATTCTATAAACGTACAAACATTGCGCCTATATGGGACGTTATACTACATACATGGAGGTATATATCTTTAATAACCACTAAATTACAGGGGATATCCAGTCTATTTATTTCTCGTTACATTTAGAATAATTCTTTCTCTGAAAAATTAAATATTTGTTTTTGTTCCAGGAAGTCTTATATGTTCCTTCATCAAAAAACAATGAAAATTATTAGGATAACATTATTTATTTTCTTCTCTTCATGTAGTGGATTATTTCCCTTTTACTCTCCAGGTCAACATAATTAGGTTTGTTCATTACACGAATTGCTTTTGGAATTTTAGATTTGGATGGTAAAATTTCAGTGATATATTTAATTCAGTGATATGATGATAAATCCACTGATATTTCTAGATATAATTACATAAAGCTGCAAAAGATGTTGAAACCTTGATTGACTATTTTCTAGCTATGAAATTAAATACCCTTTCTCTCTCTCTCTCTCTCTCTCTCTCTCTCTCTCTCTCTCTCTCTCTCTCTGTCCCTTCCCTGGAACCACTGTAACCTGCTATGCTGATGATGTCTGCATCCACTCCACTACCCCTCGAGACCTTCGGCGTGTCCTTCAAGACTTCTACAGGTCCTGCAGCCTCCTGTGGCCTTATACTCTCCCCAGAAAAAAGCAGAATCTTCTCTGCTCGGAATCTCCGGGACCTGCCATTGTTCATTATGGGTGGGAATATTATATCTCACTGCACCCATTATACATATCTAGGCGCACCAGTCAGGATCACCCCTGCTATACCTGCACAACAACGAATCTACCCGATGGTGAAAACCCTTCTTGATCGACTGGAACCTCGCTTCACTCCCATCAAGTGGTTTGCCCCCAGGGCCACAGGTATAGCTATCCCCGTGGCTAAAACCCTCTATATCCTCTTTCTAAGGTCAGTTGTTGACTATTTATCTCCTGCTTTAATTCAATTACCCAGACAGGCGTTACAACCTCTGGAACTGTTCCAATATAGAGTAATGAGGTTTATCCTAGGATGCCCTCCTTCCACTCGGATAGTCAACGTGCAGACCGAACTCATGTTACCTCCATTAATAGAAAGAATTTATGCCAATGCAACTTTGTTTTCTGTTAAATATCTACACTCTCCACAATTTACTCCAAACTTCTCTGCTTGATATCGGTGTACCTGAGGAAGCAGTAATCCAAGATTTGCCACCATGGCAAATTCCTATTCCTGCTGTCACTTTCACACCAACCTCTAAAAATGCCCTTACTAGTTTACAGAAGCAGCTGGTTTTGGAAACAATATCCAAAGCGTCAATTTCAGTTCTTGCAGGACACCACATCTACGTTGACGGCTCAGTACAGGAAGATGGAAGTGTAGCATGTGCTATGTTCTCCTCCACTTTAGAAACGCTTGAGGGTGGGTGGCATGGTCGCAGGTTGCCAAACTCATCCAGTTCCACTTATTGCAAACTTCAAGGTATATGGGATGAAGTAACTCTACTTGTTAGAGGAAATGTGAATGGATTGGTGTCAACTCGCTGCTGCTTACATTGCCTCGCTTGTCTTGTCATTCATATGGATGCCCTGCCATATTGGGCTTGCTGGGAATTACATGGTGGACAGTCTTGCTAAAGCAGCCTGCACGCTGGACCTTGATGTCAGAAATGTTGAGCCCTCACTTCACTGCCTTGAACATAGAATATATTCTGCGGCCTCTGCTTGTACAGTATAGCGTAGGGATGCAGAGAGGGGTACTAGTGTTTCCATACAACATCATCTTAACTTTCTGCGGAGCCGTCACAAGTACCGGCGACGTGAACTCATGGTGCGTATGCATAGTGTCGTAAGTGCCAGGAAAAGGTTGGGATATTGTCCTGTGTGGTAGGTTGGACAGACACTAGATATACCACACTACACCTTATGTAAATTGTGTAACCTAGCCAATAACCTTGAACACTAGTGCCTTCATTGCCCCACTGTCAGGAATATGTTACCTCAAAGACAAAATTTACATCAACCCTGCCAATATCTATTCAAAGATGATCACCTTGACGTAATTTTGACTCGTCATCCACACTTTGGTGGCTGTTGAACTGTCTGTTGCAGTTGCTGTGATAATGGAATACGATCTCATATATGTTATTTTTGTAAGTGATATATTGATGATTCAATGCTGTATTTTTTTTTTCTTTTCATTTCTAATATACTGTATGTAACTGCTAATATGTAACTTTTATTGATGTCTTTGGGCGTAATAAATTTATTAAATCTCTCTCTCTCTCTCTCTCTCTCTCTCTCTCTCTCTCTCTCTCTCTCTCTCTCTCTCTCTCTCTCTTGTTAACAGTTTTTAACAACAACTATCCCTGTATGCCTTTTTTTCAGAGAATTTATTTTTGGGTTAGTCAAAAAGTTTTTCTATATATATACATACATATATATATATATATATATATATATATATATATATATATATATATATATATATATATATATATATATATATATGTATATATATATATATATATATATATATATATATATATATATATATATATATATATATATATACATATATATATATATATATATATATATATATATATATTTACATATATATATATACATATATATATATATATATATATATATATATATATATATATATATATATATATATATATATATATGCTTATGTATTTTTTTATTTATTCATATATATATATGTATATATATATATATATATATATATATATATATATATATATATATTTATTTATTTTCTTATTTATTCATATATATATATATATATATATATATATATATATATATATATATATATATATATATATATATATATATATATATATATATATATATATATATATATATATATATATATATATATATATATATATATATATATATACATATATATATATATATATATATATATATATATATATGTATATATATATATATATATATATATATATATATATATATATATATATATATATATATATATATATATATATATATATATATTTGGGCTCAAGCAATGTCGTCCTGATGGAAGGTTCCTAAGAGTAGCTTCCTAGGGATATTTGACTATAGTGATATTCCCAGAGAATTTACCTTTAGGTCTCCAGAATTCTAACTCCTGGCGCAAGTATCCTTAAATTTCTCTCAAGGATATTGCATAATATCAGGGGACATATTCTTGACATGCCACATGACAATCTGCACCCCGAATAAAGTTTACGCTTCGAGGGGGAAAGTAGCAGAATTAGAAGGGGAGCCATATTAAGGTTACCCTAGTTCCCATACTACTATTCATTATCACAACAGGGCCATATCCAAGATGGCGGACATTCCTAATTCTGTAGCGATTATGCACGGTGGTGTTCCACGTTGATCTTAGATTTTCGATCGATTTTCAATGATTATTATGCAATCTAGCTTCTTTCGCCTCTGGAAAGTTGAGTATTGATTCTTTACAATGTGTGTAATTTACCTCCTGCCTCACAGTGAAATTAGAGTAATTGTGATTAGGAGCAAAGCATGTTACTGGAGGCGCCATAGGTGCTGTCGTTCATCAGGCTTGTGTTATTTAGTTAGTAGAGCGACATTCCCGGTTAAAATAGCCTTAATAATTTAATTATGAAAGCTATTTAGGCAATCTATACTTGTGAAGATATTTATATGCATAATTTTCCTTTTTCGGTGATTTAGGTAACCGAGATCTCGTCTTGCCTAGGTAACCTAACCTAGGAGAAATAGTATACTTTTGACATTTCCCTGGTTACCCTCGTGTATTGGTCTATCAATTCTTCAGAGATTGATATCTCCCAGAAATATTATATAACCGATACTCGTCTCTAGTAGAGATTTAAGGGTAATCTCTCTTTCCCTCTGAGTGTAGCCTTAGGCTACAATCCTAGTGGGTCATGCCTCAAGTTTTCATTCAGGCATGACTAGCCTAGGGTTTTCTGTCTCGTTCCTTAACCGCAGATGGCAGGTTTTGGGATTCGGTCAGAACCTCAGAGTATTTAGTCTTGTGCCGACAGTTGTCCGGCAGGGTGAATAGTCATTTCCCTGCAGGCTAGTCTGCCGGTATAAGAGGCTAGCCCTCCTTAAGCCACACCTGGAGTGGTTGTATGATGCTGCCATCTTCTTCCTGTGGTCTAGTAGACTAGTCCTGTGCTTGCAGACCCTAAGCTGAAGAGCAATTATTCTTCTGAGGCCTAGGATGGTGCCGGCACTGGAACTCAGTTTCTCTCTTGATGAGAGGAGGTGGCACTGCTGCCATCCCCTTAACTGTATAGGCGGACCCTAGGTTGGAGAATAGAATTTTCCTGTCCCCGATACTGAAACAGAGTTTCTTAAGGGTGTGTAGGACCTGCAACCTTGCCGGCTCCTTCCACACCTCATACAGGACCCTTTTCCCTCCTCCCTCTGTTTTTTTATGATGCCCAAGCCATTGTCTTTCTTTGAGCCGTCGTCTTGCAACCTCACCGTTGCCGGTGGGTTTTGGGGGCCGGCCAGACTCCTTCTCTGCAGCTGTTGTCTGGCTGCCTGCAGTTATGCCAGCTGCTTTCAGCCATGACAACTGCCGGCGGCCATGTGTTATACAAACAGTCGGCGGCTATGACAACTGCTGGCAGCACTGCAAGCTGCTAGTAGCCATGTCACCTGTCAGCAGCCATGACAGCTGCCGGCTGTCGGTGGCCATGATGTTCCTTCTGTCACCAAGGTTCTTCAGTCCTCCCTTGGAGTGCTGGCCACTAGTTCTATGCCAGACTGGCACAGATAGGTGCTGACTTAGCTGGCAGTACGGCGACTGTACCAGTGCTGTCGGGTGCTAGCCTGCCACCTACGTGCCGGCTGGACCTTGCCAGCGATGATTCTTGTGGCTGGATGGAAGCCTGAATGTTACATTCTTCCCTTCCATTTGAACCTTCTTTCTGGAGAAAGGCAGTAAATTAGACTTTTACATCCTTAATTAGTGTATACATACACAGTATAAGGCAGCCTTCACTCCATGCTGCCTCTCTCTTTTAGCTAGCATGCTGGCTGTGCTGGCAGGGAGTAGTTATGCTGGCTATGTGCTGGCTGAATTACAGTATATGTTTATACAGGTAGTCAGTATATTTGCAGTATAGGATATACTGCAGGTAGAAAAACTATTGTATATATTATACTAGTAGTTATTTTCCAATATATCTTAGGTATCCTTGCTCAGGTGTTTGCTGAGACCAATCCTATATTGAAAGAATAGAATTTCTTCAATATTCTGATTAGAAATCAGTTTTCATATTATCCTATAATATTAAGTATTTTAAAAGGCTGGTGGTATTACACTTCTAACCCTAAAAGGTTAGAACCCTTATCCTTGAGTTTCCCTGATCAAGAACTCTATGATTTAATATTGTAATGGAGATCACAGCAAATGGGCTGGGTAGGAGACACATATATATGTCTTTTATATTTCCTAGTCCAGTCGGCATCATGCCGGCTGGACCATGCTGTCAGAGCCTTGCCACAACGGTAGCACACTGGCTGAACTATATTATATATAATTATACAGTAGTCAGTATGTTGCTATATAGTATATAATGCAAACAGAAAACTATAGTATAATCATACAGTAGTCAGTTTCTAACATATTTTGGGTACCCTCGTGCGGGCTTCTGCTGGGACCGTTCCTATATTAAAAGAATAGAATTCCTTCAATACTCTGATTAGAAATCAGTCATCATTACCCAACAGTGATAAGAATAAAAAGGGGCAGTGACTTGTACACTTCTCTACCCCTAGGGGTTAGAACCCTTTTGTTAGAGTTCCTTGATATAGGAATCTCCTTATAGTTAATACTCAGGGGAGGTAACAGCATTTGCTTGCAGGGGATACACAAGTATGTGTCTCCCACTATCACTTTCTAGCTTACTATCCTTAGCTATTTTAGTTAAAAATTGACTTTTACATATTGCTTATGAGTGAGATAATCAATTGTATACTCATTCTGCTCTCCTTTCTTTGCAGGAGAAACCCCAGATGACATGTGTTGCAGTCTTCTGCAATATCAAGAGTAAATGTTTTTATGGTCACAATACAAACAGGTTTCATGCCCCCTGCAATATTATTTGCAAATCCCTGCATCATTGGAACTCTTATGTTTGCTCTGTATGTCGGACCTTAATGTCTGAGCGTTTTGAGAATTCTCCATAATCAAGGTCTGGCAGCCAACAGGATAAATATGTGCAATTCAGCCCTTGACTACACCTCTTCAATATGCCTTTCAAGTGGATCTGGCGAAGGAAATCTTTAATAAGATTCCGAAGGCATGTGCAAGGCTTAGGCCTGCAGCACCGCCAAAGCCCATCTCAGGGTCTTTGGACAAGGTTCTACATTATGCCTCATATGTGAACAATGAAAATTGTTCCCTCAAGGATCTAACCCAAAAGGTTATTTTTTTTGTTTGCTATAGACTCTGGGGCTAGAGTTAGTGAAGTAGTGGCCCTTTCTAAAGATGAGAGGCCACATTCAGTTCACAAAAGCGGGAGAACTGAATCTCTTTCCTGATCCAACCTTTCTCGCTAAGAAAGAGCTACCCACTAAGAAGTTGGGTCCCTGGAAAATCTGCCCTATGAAGGAATATGACTCTCTATGTCCAATAAAGTGTGTAGAGATCTATCTTCGAAGAACTTCAGACTTCAAGGATGGTAAAAGGAGAAACATCTGGATCAAACTTATCCCTAAAACAACTGAGGGTGAAGCTCGCCTACTTTATTTGCAAAGCAGATCCTGACAGTACTCCCGCAGGTCATGATCCAAGAAAAATTGCTTCATCGCTGAACTTTTTTCAGTAAATGGACTTTGAGCATCTTCGCTCATATACTGGATGGAAATCATCCAGGGTGTTCTACAAACACTATGCTAAGCAGGTCCATGAACTGAAGCATTATGTGGTGGCGGCAGGTAGTGTATTAAAACCTGTCGTCTAATTCTGCGATGAAAAATTAATGGATTGGGACTGTCAATTAAAGGGAGAAGGTGTCAGTACTTTTAGTGTGATCCCCTTTTAAATGAGTGTTACTGTGGTGACACTAACTCTGTTCAAAATCTCAGGTGTGGAATTATACAGATAGCACAAGTGCCGTGTGTATGTAGTACACTGTGTTGATAGAATATAACAGGTACAGAAATTATGAAGAGAAATTTTATCAAAAACTTTTCTTCAGTCTGATCGTGGCACTCATAATTTCTTCCCTTTCAAAAGGGAAAAATAATTTCTGTATATGTCGCAGGTATAATTCCTTTTTCATACCACAGGCGTCCTACCTGTTCATTCATTGAGTCATTCATTAGAAATAAATGTCTATTAGAATGTAATTGCCTCCTAATTCGCCCTACAATTGCATGTTTAAGATGCCAGAGTTCTTTGACTTACTGATGTAAGTATACTTCATATTATTGTATGCTTGTAAATAATAGATATAATGGACACTGATATTGGTTCAGCAATATATACAAACCATGAGACTGTTTGTATACTCAGTGTATACTTATTTTTGTTCACACAATATATGCTAACCTTGAGGCCCCTTTTCTACCGTCTAGAATGACTCTTCCCTGTAGGGGGCAGGAAGGACTAACATCGTTTATGATTAGTGATGATGACGGATAACGGTAACGTCATTTGTCTCAAATGGTCAAATGACCATAGAATTATTGTCCCAAGGTTATGGCACTAATGAAAATCCACAGATACATCAATACTCTGGTATGCTTCCATCAGGACGACATGGCTTGAGCCCAAAAAATGGATTTTGAGCGAAGCGAAAAATATATTTTTGGGTGAGATTGCCATGTTGTCCTGATGGACCCACCCTTCTTTTCTATAGAAAAGATCTTCATAGTAACCCTCCCGAAGTTACTGTATCTGTCGCACCATGCTCAATGCTACAAGGAATGTCCGCCATCTTGGATATGGCGCTGTTGTGATACTCAATAATAGTATGGGGACTAGGGTAACCTTGATACTACTCCCCTTCTAATTCTGCCACTTTCCCCCTCCAAGCGTAAACGCTATTCGGGGTGCAGATTGCTATGTGGTTTGTCAAGAATATGTGCCCTGATATCATGCAATATCTTTGAGAGAAATTTAAGGATATTCGCGCCAGGAGTTAGAATTCTGGAGACCTAAAGGTAAATTCTCTGGGAATATCACTGTAGTCAAATATCCCTAGGAAGCTACTCTTAGGAACCTTCCATCAGGAGGACATGGCCATCTCACCCAAAAATAGATTTTTCGCTTCGCTCAAAATCCGTTATATTATCTGAATTGCGTCATAGGAATTCCATTGTCAAAACGTTAGCTCAGGTTGTCTTGTACTTCATTTCTGACCATGAGTTGAATGGTTAATTATATATTTATCCATTTGGAAACTCAAATGTCTGTGTTATTTTCAATGGTTTGCACGCAATCATTGAACCTGGACAAATACATAAACAATAGCTTGTTGCTAAAAAAATAGGTTAATTTTATGAAAATAATATATTAGTATTTTTTTTTATAGAACAACTGTCCAATAAAGATGTATTTTTTTTCATTCAGCTTATCAGTTTCTGATAAATATATGTAATTCTAACATCTGGAAAAGAAATTTTGTCTAAACAATAAAATGGAAAATGCAAGTGAAACTTCCATGAAATAGTTCCAACAGAGATATTTTTAGATAACAAGAAATTAAATCTAGTTTTCCTCATCTCAGAAAGCAAGACTTTTCCACTTAATATTAAGCATAACGCATAATTTTATACAAATCAGTATTTTGGTTTCTATTTTTTGGCATCAGTCGATGCTCTGTAAATAGTGACCACAATAGCATGATTTTTGTCGTATGAAAGATTCAGATATCAAATATGTCAAACCTACAACACATCATGAAAAGAGAGAGAGAGAGAGAGAGAGAGAGAGAGAGAGAGAGAGAGAGAGAGAGAGAGAGAGAGAGAGAGAGAGAGAGAGAGAGAGAGAGAGAGAGATGGTCCTACATCCCACTGAATGAATTGCTTCTACGTATATTTTTACCAAGACTTCAATTCTGATACCCCTGAACCAGTAAATTTCAATCTATTCTAAAGTTTAATTCTCAACACTTTTAGGGTCCAAAAACCATGAAAGCAATCATACAGATACTCAGGGAAACTCACGTAGAGTGGAATATTTGTGTAAATCATTATTTGAATGTTTTTTTCAGTTGATACTTTTCCAAGATTTGTGTAGTGATATAAATGGAAAATACTAATGTAATTTATAATTCTTGTCACTTTCCTAATCTTTTAAGTATTTTTCAACATTAATTTTATAAATTCTATCAATCAACCCATACCCCAACAATTATGTCTCACTATTCACTTTGGTAAACTTCATCATTGTTTCTTTTATGGGTCCAATTGGAAATTTCTGCATATTAGTGACCTTGAATATGCAAATACATAAGGATAAAGGGCATAATTGAGTATAAATAAAAAGCAATATAAAAAAAAAATATCTAAACGACACCCTTTAACTTGATATTTAAAAACAAACAATTTTGCATAGTTTTGTTCTTAAAATGTTTTCATATCATTTAACAAAGCATCTTAAACCACGAGAAACTTAAAATGTTCCTGTTCTTTTGTCGTCTCAAGTTTCTGCAACAATTTCAAAATAACCGACATATTTTAGTACAGGAAATTCTCTAATTGTTATTTTGGTCGATGCTTATTTTGTTAGCTATTCAACGCGTATTTCATAAAATTATCATATTTTTCTCTACCTTTCACTCATATCTTTATTTCTGTATTATCATCTAAAGAATAGATGAAAGGCAGCGAATCTCTCTCTCTCTCTCTCTCTCTCTCTCTCTCTCTCTCTCTCTCTCTCTCTCTGCCAACTGTTATTTAGATCATAATCCCGAGGCTTTATTAAGCAACTTACAATGGGAAAAATGTTTCGCCATAAAACTGAAAGCGCATCTTCCGGTACAGAGAGAGATTCCATTCAGGTCAGATTTGGATCAAAGGGGCCTTGAAGGATAATCCTTTTTCAAATCTTCTCTGAGCTACAGAATCATTTCTTTACAAGGATTTCTTTTTCGAAGTTTGATTTATTTTTCTTTATAAATTACTAATGGTCTCCACTTTTTATCAGGTATTTGTTTTATTCTTGCAGTGTAGTCGTAATGTTTTTTTTTTCTAATATAAAATAGACCATCCTTTGTTTATTTCAACTTTCTTTTTTTATGAAAGAGTTATCTTGTAACTACAACTCTCTTTTGTATAGTCTCAAATGAATAAAAGAAGAAAAACTCATCAAGAAAGTAGAGAGAGAGAGAGAGAGAGAGAGAGAGAGAGAGAGAGAGAGAGAGAGAGAGAGAGAGAGAGAGAGAGAGAGAGAGAGAGATAAATCCTTGCTTATATGTGTATCTAAGCCTATAATGAGGTATCAGGTACTGGATCGATTGTGGTAGGTATCAACCAGGATATAGAAATGCAGTCTAGCGACGTCACGTTAAAAGTTCACCGAGATTTGATATTATGATATGTAATTTTTAATTGCTATACTATGCTGTTAGATACCAGGAAATCCCATCTAAGGGTGTTTCCTCGTAAAGAGAAATCTCTAGGGGGCGGCTCCCATGGTCAAACTTTTCGTCCTACCCGAAAAAAAACACTCCTACGCCCCTGGTAAAAGTAACAAGGCACACTTTATAGGGCATTTCTATTTATAATTGGGTTTATGAATAGTTTAAAGCTTATTTGCTGCGGTCATGAATACACCTTGCTTGAATTTAGGAACTGTACAGGATCTGCACTATATATCTTTGTAATACATATTTTTATTTTACATAAAATTACCAAAATGAGAGCCTATAATCAGAAGAAAGCTAATATTTTTAGAATTAAGAATTTAAGATACATTAATTATGAAAAAAATTACCATGAAAGTATGTTTCAGTAATCATACACTTTTTCAATTCGAATAGAATCCGTGTGTTTCTACTTCTTGTCAAACCATGGCATTAAATGTCCCTTGTTCCAGTCATGTGAATGATTCTTTCGAGTTGGAAAAGGGTAATAGATTGATACTGATGAAGAAATTTGTATGGCAGGTATAAATAACATTAAGTTCAAATTTAAGCGGTCTATATTGGTGTCATGGAAGGTTCCAGAATGCAAGAATAAAAGACCTTTACACATTATTTATTTTCTTGGCCAATAGATGGCCTGAGCAGAAAGTACTGAAACATTAATTATCCCCATCCTCCACGCATTATCATTTTCATTAATTCATTTCTGCTTTTAATTGGCCACAAATTTGTTATAAAACAGACGCATGTGAACTTGGTGTTCCTTGTTGTCTGACCACAACTCAATTTTTAGGAAATTGTAAATTTCTAAATATATGTCAAAAACATTTCCTCAGCAAACAGTCACTAGCTCAATTACATTTGAGGGTCGGGGAGGGGGGTTTCCAGATATGCCACTTGTACTGGAATTTGTGAGATAGTCGATTAATTACGCTTATTTGATGTAATTTTCCGATAACTTATTATGGAACCAAAATGTGATTAATATGTTTCATGGAATGGTACATAATGTTAGTAAGAACTAAGTAGAATAACAATATCTTTTCATTTTGAAAGGCATAATAACGAAGACTTCTCCAGCTCCCTCCCTTACACTATAACAAGTTTTACTTTACTGCCAATAGATAACATCACAGGCATCTTGTCCAAACTAATATAGTCTATTATTTGAAGACCAGGTGTGTCAAAAAAATGTGCTAGGAAGGTAGAGGCTAGAGAATTGCGAGTTGGTAAATGTTCCAACAACCGTTTCCTTATTAGGAATGAACATTTTTATCAGAAAATGATGTGAATTTTTTATATAAATATCGGACGCAACCCGAATTTACTTATGAAAGTATTTGGTATTTCCTATATTCATCAGAACACATGGATGGTAAGTAATTTCCCCTTAAAAGAGACGAATATAACAATCATGAGCATAGTTAAGGTTTGTAGGACGGGTTTGCGACAGCGCTGCCTAATGGAATTTCATTGAATGGCGAATATCATTATTCATTACAGATTCGAATCATTTCAGGAGTAATATTTATGCGCCTGAAGGTGAATAACTATGGTGAAATTTGATGTTGTTATAATTAGTTTACTCATCATAAATATATCGAATAAGGAGAAATAAAATGGTCACACTTCTGTTTCTTCTGCAACCCCAGTCAGAGTTGCGTCATCCACCTGGGAATTTGTGTTTGTTAATAAGGGCGTTCCAGAGGGTAAATCACTTATAAAATAAACCTTATCATCATTCTCTCAGTGAATGTATGCATGTCAGTAAAGCAGTTTCTTGGTTCATAATAGGTTAAAGTAATCCATTAGTGTATATATATATATATATATATATATATATATATATATATATATATATATATATATATATATATATATATATATATATATATTATCCCTTAATAGTAACGGCCACAGTCTTCTTATGTCAGAGATGAGACAATCGTGAATATAAAAAAGTGAATCTGAGAGAGAGAGAGAGAGAGAGAGAGAGAGAGAGAGAGAGAGAGAGAGAGAGAGAGAGAGAGACCATCTACAAGACAGGGATACCGATGATCTCAGCAAATGAAGAGACAGAGTAAACCTATACAATGTTATCATTTATATAGGTGAAGTTTGAATGTTGCATTAAGCTATTAAATATATATGACAATTCTTTGTCAACATCCATTTGTAGTAGTACGAATATTGATTTGGTGATATGATCTACTTTCAGATACCAGGAAATCGCATCGGTAAAAAAAAAAAAAAAAAAAAAAAAATCCAGAGATCTTTACAAACTTTACGCCACACCCGCCAAGAAATGCTCCCACGCCCCTGGTACATGTACAAGGCATATTTTGTAGGGGCCTTGCTATCGATAATTGGGTTTATGAATAGTTTAAAAAGTATTTGCTGCGGGCATGAATACATCATGCTTAAATTTAGGGTTTTTAACTGTATGTCTGAGTTCCTACTCTTTGTTTCTAGAATATTGGAATCTGCATAATATATTTATGTAATACATATTATATGTATTTT
This sequence comes from Palaemon carinicauda, assembly GCF_036898095.1. Classification (NCBI taxonomy): domain Eukaryota; kingdom Metazoa; phylum Arthropoda; class Malacostraca; order Decapoda; family Palaemonidae; genus Palaemon; species Palaemon carinicauda. Next base: position 154,523,040 of record NC_090729.1, read on the forward strand.
ACATAAAATTACCAAAACTTAGAGCCTATAATCAGAAGAAAAATAGTATGATGAGTATTATGAAAATTTGATTTACGTAGCCTATTTTTAGCTATTTTTAAACCACAATGACGTCATGGAAGGTTCCAGAATCCAAGAATAAAAGAGCTTTACACATTACAGTACTTATTTTCTTGGCCAATAGCTACAAAAAGAGTACTAGATAGCTAATTATCCCCATCATCCACTCAAAATTTTCATTTATTCATTTCTGTTTCTATTTGGCCACACATTTGTTATGAAGTAGACGCACGTGAATTTGGTATTCCTTGTTGTCTGGTCACAACTCAATGTTTAGGGAATTAAAAATTTCTCAATATTATAACAGCAAATATTTCCTCAGCAAACAATTGTAGTTCAATTACATTTGGGGATGAGGGAGGGGGTCACCAGATATGCCACGTTTATTGAAATTTGTAAGATAATCGAATAATTACAGTTGTTTAATGTAATTTTCAGTTAACTTATTATGGAACCAAAATATGGTTAATATGTTTCATGGAATGACATGTACTGTTAGTAAAAGCTACGTAGAAAAACAATATTGTTTCATTTCGAAATGCATAATAACGAAGACTTCTCTAGCTCCCTCCCTTACACCGTAGCGAGTTTTACTTTGCTGCCAATAGATGGCATCAGAGGCACCTTTTCCAAACTAATATAGTCAATTATTTGAAGACCACGTGTATCAAAAAAGTGTGCTAGGAAGGTAGAGGTTATAGAATTGGTAGTTGGTAAATTGTCCAACAACCGTTTCCTTATTAAGAATGAACATTTTTATCAGAAAATTATGTGAATTTTTTCATATGATATCGGAAGCAACCCGAGTTTACTTATGAAAGTATTTTGTATTTCTTATCTTCATCAGAATACAAGTGTGGTAAGTAATTTCCCCTTACAAGTGACGAATATAACAATCATCAGCATAGTTAAGGTTGGTAGGACGAGTTTGGGATAGCGCGGTCAAATGGAATTTCCTTGAATGGCGAAAATCATTATTCATTACAGATTCAAATCATTTAAGGAGTAATAGTTATGCGCCCGAAGGTGAATGACTATGGTGAAATTTGGTGTTCTTATAATTAGTTTAGCCTGATCATCATCAATATATCGAATAAGGACAAATAAAATGGTCACACTTCTGTTTCTTCTGCAACCCCAGACAGAGTTGCGTCATCCACCTGGGAATTTGTGTTTGTTAATAAGGGCGTTCCAGAGGGTAAATCACTTATAAAATAAACCTTATCATCATTCACTCAGTGAATGTATGCATGTCAGTATAGCAGTTTCTTGGTTCATAATAGGCTAACATAATCCATTAGGTATATATATATATATATATATATATATATATATATATATATATATATATATATATATATATATATATATATATATATATATATTGTCCCTTAATAGTAACGGCCACGGTCTTCTTATGTCAGTGATGAGACAATCGTGAATATAAAAAAGTGAATCTGAAATATCGTTGAGAGAGAGAGAGAGAGAGAGAGAGAGAGAGAGAGAGAGAGAGAGAGGCCATTTTCAAGACAGGGATGCCGATGATCTCAGCAAATGAAGAGACAGAGTAATCCTATTGCATTAAGCTATTAAATATATATGACAATTCTTTGTCAATAGCCATTTGTAGTAGTACGAATATTGATTTGGTGCTGTGCATGGAGTTGAATATGATAGTTAGGAGAGACAAAAATGTAAGCATTGATGATTGTGTCTCCGGGATTAATGCGAATATGATTAGTGTTTTGGTCCATACAAAAAGCTATTTCTAAGGAATGGTTTCTTCTGCAACGATATCAAATTCAGTTCAAATCATTGCCAATTGATCATAAGAAAGTTTTCGCTTATTTTACATTTTTGATTTCATATAAAGGTTAACAAAGATTATAGTTATTGGATGGCAAGAAAGGTTAATCGAGATTTTTTTTTCATAGTATTAAAAAAGTTTTTCTAATAAGTCACAAAAAACCGATGAGTGATAGAAATGGGAATAGGTTATCTCTATCGGTTACAGGATCGATTTCTTGGCCAAGCAGAAATATCTATCATTTAAGACATTTCTCACAATGTTTGAAATCCTAAGGCACAGGGAATGCAATATTAACGCATATTTGTAACTTTTTTGAAAAAATTATATATATATATATATATATATATATATATATATATATATATATATATATATATATATATATATATATATATATATCTGATTGTATATCACTAATACTAGTGATTTTAATCTAGGTAAACATCAACCTCAATGGCATTTAATATCGAATTCCACCCTTGGAAATGTATATCCACTATAAATTCTTTATTGATAAATGCCCCTAGCTGAGTAAGGATTCGATCCTATGCCCTCAGCCGGAACATTGTCTGCATGGACGACTTTCTCTTTCGAGCTATCAAGAGAGATATAAGCTCATATCAAGTCCACTGTTAATATGCCTGTTGAATTCAGGGATCTGTTCTTGAACTCGATATCTACCCGCCAGAACTCCCACTGTTAGAGCCTTTTCAAACTTTAGACGCCCCCCCCCCCCACCCAAACCATCCCACCCCCCACCCCCCCAAAAAAAACGCCCTTATACCTCCGTAGAAACTCCCACGACACTAATCCATTTATCTAAAACAAGAAAGTTGATATCTTACAAATTTTTGGCATGTAGATATATTTATTTGGAGGTTGTAGAGAGTGAGGCTTAAATTCAAATGTTTTTTTTTTTATTGTAGTTGGAATTTTGAACTTGACCACATTATTTTATTACAAGAAAAATAGTTCGTTTGCAGCCAAAATAATAAAAAAAGAAAAGAGAAGAATATAGCCATACCAGTGCTCATAGGTCAAGAAAACGTAGTTCAGGGGGAAATTACACCTGTTTTCCATCTTTTCGAATAAATACACTTTTATATATTCCAGCAAAGTTTCTCAAAAGCCTTACGTCAGAAGTTCCTTTGTATAAAGAAAAAAAAATACGACCATTCCTCAAAAAACATTTTGTATGAAGACAGGCGAACCTTCATTCTCAGTCCTGGACCAGGAATGGTTGTCTGTGTTTACGGAATATTGTTCGTGATGTTATGAAAACAAATTCATTGTTGTAGCAAAATTTACTTTATTTCTGTAGATATACATTAGGTTCCATGGGTATTGATGTTCACAAGATAGATCCTCTTGAGAGAGAGAGAGAGAGAGAGAGAGAGAGAGAGAGAGAGAGAGAGAGAGAGACGTTGTTTTCCAGTTCACCGACAAAAGCTTCTTTGTAGTGAAGTCTGTCTTTTTTACTCAAATATACAAAACAAGTTTATGTTCTACATACTGATCGTGAAATAGTAGTTGAAAACAGACTTCTTAAACATAAGACGAATGGTAAATTAGCACCAGGCAATAGTTGACATGAAAATTGGATGAATTCTCCAAAATCAGCTAAAACATTCTTGAGTAAATGCACATTGCAAATAAATTCCTTGTGAACAACAATAATTCTGAGAAATCGCTGCCGGTTCTTTTAAATGGGCCTCTAAATAGGCAGGTTTTTTTTCAGTTGTGTTTGTTCAATGAAGATATGATACGCCGTTCATCCCGAACCAATTTATGTTTTTCATTTGAGTTAAGAAAAAGTAGCGACCCATCTGAGTTATGTTGCAAAGCTGTTCAATGTAGTGGAAAAGAGATAGTTGCTCTTTCCCCTCTTATGTTCCTCAGCTTACGTAATTGAAGCAAATTCTGTTTGTAATTACCTTGCAAGTTGTAGTGGCTGATGTTTGCAGGATGCTTATTTTTTATTGAGTTACTTTGCTCTTTTATCTCTAAATGCCTGCGTTGTTTGGCAAAGCAATTAACATTTTATAGCCAAATCTTCATGCGGAAAGTTGATGAAACTTCTACTCTGAAGAGAATAGAAAAAACTATATTTGTTTATTGTATAAACAAACAAACATTGCGCCTATATGGGACATTATACTACATACATGGAGGTATATATCTTTAATAGCCATTTAATTTACAGGGGATATCCAGTCTATTTATTTCTCGTTACATTTAGAATAATTCTTTCTCTGAAAAATTAAGTATTTGTTTTCGTTCCAGGAAGACTTATATGTTCCTTCATCAAAAAACAATGGAAATTATTAGGATAACATAATTTTCTTCTCTTCATGTAGTGAATCATTTCACTTTTACTCTCCAGGTCAACATAATTAGGTTTGTTATTTACACGAATTTCTTTTGGAATTTTAGATTTGGATGGTAAAATTTCAGTGATATATTCAATTCAGTGATATGATGATAAATTCAATGATATTTCTATATATAATTACATAAAGCTGCAAAAGATGTTGAAACCTTGATTGACTATTTTGTAGCTATGAAATTAAATACCCTTTCTCTCTCTCTCTCTCTCTCTCTCTCTCTCTCTCTCTCTCTCTCTCTCTCTCTCTCTCTCTCTCCCTTTCCTGGAACCACTGTAACCTGCTATGCTGATGATGTCTGCATCCACTCCACTTCCCCTTAAGACCTTCGGCGTGTCCTTCAAGACTTGTACAGGTCCTGCACCTCCTGTGGCCTCATACTCTCCCCAGAAAAAAGCAGAATTTTCTCTGCACGGAATCTCCGGGACCTGCTAGTGTTCATTATGGGTGAGAATATTATATCTCACTGCACACATTATACATATCTAGGTGCACCAGTCAGGATCACCCCTGCTATACCTGCACGACAACGAATCCTCCCCATGGCGAAAACCCTTCTTGATCGACTGGAACCTCGCTTCACTCCCATCAAGTGGGTTGCCCCCAGGGCCACAGGTATATCTATCCCCGTGGCTAAAACCCTCTATATCCTTTTTCTAAGGTCAGTTGTTGACTATTTATCTCCTGCTTTAATTTAATCATCCAGACAGGCGTTACAACCTCTGGAACTGGTCCAATATAGAGTAATGAGGTTTATCCTAGGATGCCCTCCTTCCACTCGGATAGTCAACATGCAAACCGAACTCATGTTACCTCCATTAATAGAGATAATTTATGCCAATGCAACTTTGTTTTCTGTTAAATATCTACACTCACCACAATTTACTCCAAACTTCTCTGCTTGATATCGGTGTACCTGAGCAACCAGTTATCCAAGATTTGCCACCATGGCGGATTCCTATTCCTGCTGTAACTTTCACACCAACCTCTAAAGATGCCCATACTAGTTTGCAGAAGCAACTGGTTTTGGAAACAATATCCAAAGCGTCAATTTCAGTTCATGCAGGACACTACATCTACGTTGACGGCTCAGTACAGGCAGATGGAAGTGTAGCATGTGCTATGTTCTCCCCCACTTTAGAAACTCTTGAATATGGGTGGCATGGTCGCAGGTTGCCAAACTCATCCAGTTCCACTTATTGCGAACTTCAAGGTATATGGGATGAAGTAACTCTACCTGTTAGAAGAAATGTGAATGGATTGGTGATCTGTGACTCCAAATCTGCACTCCAGGCACTGACATCTTCTAGGCCCAGCTGTGGCCGTGTTGTGCGAGACATATTGTGTCAACTCGCTGCTGCTTACATTGCCTCGCTTGTCTTGTCATTCATGTGGATGCCCTGCCATATTGGGCTTGCTGGGAATTACATGATGGAGAGTCTTGCTAAAGTAGCCTGCACGCTTGACCTTGATAACAGAAATGTTGAGCCCTCACTTCGCTGCCTTAAACATAGAATATATTCTGCAGCCTCTGTTTGTACAGTATAGCGTAGGGATGCAGAGAGGGGTACTAGTGTTTCCATAAAACATCATCATAACTTTCTGCGGAGCCGTCACAAGTACCGGCGACGTGAACTCATGGTGCGTAGGCATAGTGTCGTAAGTGCCAGGAAAAGGTTGGGATATCATCCTGTGTGGTAGGCTGGACAGACATTAGGTATACCACACTGCACCTCATGTAAATTGTGTAACGTATCCAATAACCCTGAACACTACTGCCTTCATTGCCCCACTGTCAGGAATATGTTACCTCAAAGACAAAATTTACTTAAACCCTGTCAATATTTACTCAAAGATGACAACCTTGACGTTATTTTGACTCGTCATCCACACTTTGGTGGCTGTTGAACTGTCTGTTGCAGTTGCTGTGATAATGGAATACGATCTCATATATGTTATTTTTGTAAGTGATATATTGATGATTCAATGCTGTATTATTTTTTTCTTTTCATTTCTGATGTACTGTATGTAATTGTTAATATGTAACTTTTGTTGATGTCTTTGGGCGTAATAAATTTATTAAATCTCTCTCTCTCTCTGTTTTGTTAACAGTTTTTAACAACAACTATCCCTGTATGCCTTTTTATCAGAGAATTTATTTTTGGGTTAGTCAAAAAGATTTTCTATATATATATACATATATATATATATATATATATATATATATATATATATATATATATATATATATATATATATATATATATATATATGTATGTATATATATATTTATTTTTTATTTATTCATATATATATATATATATATATATATATATATATATATATATATTTGCACATACAAACACAAACACATACACACACACACTCACACACACACACACACACACACACACACACATATATATATATATATATATATATATATATATATATATATATATATATATATATATATATATATATATATATATATATATATTTGGGCTCAAGCAATGTCGTCCTGATGGAAGGTTCCTTAAAGTAGCTTCCTAGGGATATTTGACTATAGTGGTATCCCCAGAAAATTTACCTTTAGGTCTCCAGAATTCTAACTCCTAGCGCGAATATCCTTAAATATCTCTCAAGGATATTGCATAATATCAGGGGACATATTTTTGACATGACACATAACAATCTGCTCCCCGAATAACGTTTACGCTTCGGGGGGGAAAGTGGCAGAATTAGAAGGGGAGCCGTATCAAGGTTACCCTAGTTCCCATACTACTATTGAGTATCACAACAGCGCCATATCCAAGATGGCGGACATTCCTAATTCTGTAACGATTTTGCACAGTTGTGTTCCCTGTTGATCTTAGATTTTCGATCGATTTTCAATGATTATTATGCAATCTAGCTTCTTTCGCCTCTGGAAAGTTGAGTATTGATTCTTTACAGTGTGTGTAATTTAGCTCCTGTCTCACAGTGAAATTAGAGTACAGTAATTGTGATTAGGAAGGCCTGTTACTGGAGGCGCCATGGGTGCTGTCATTCATTAGGTTTGTGTTATTTAGTTAGTAGAGCAACATTCCCGGTTAAAATAGCATTAATAATTTTATTATGAAAGCTATTTAGGCAATTTATACTTGTAAAGATATTTATATGCATAATTTTCCTTTTTTTATGTTGATCGTATATGTCCGAGTTTCCTTGATTTAGGTAACCGAGATCTCGTCTTGTCTAGGTAATCTAACCTAGGAGAAATAGTATACTTTTGACATTTCCCCGGTAACCCTCGTGTAATGGTCTATCAATTCATCGGAGATTGATATCCCCCAGAAATATTATATAACCTATACTCGTCTCTAGTAGAGATTTAAGGGTAATCTCTCTTTCCCTCGGAGTGTAGCCTTAGGCTACAATCCTAGTGGGTCATGCCTCGATTTTTCATTCAGGCATGACTAGCCTAAGGTTTTCTGTCCCTTAACCGCAGATGGCAGAGTATTTAGTCTTGTGACGACAGTCGTTCGGCAGGGTGAATAGTCATTCCCCTGCCGGCTAGGCTGCCGGTATAGGAGGCTAGCCCTCCTTAAGCCACACCTGGAGTGGTTGTATGATGCTGCCATCTTCTCCTTGTGGTCTAGTAGACTAGTCCTGTGTTCGCAGACCCTAAGCTGAAGAACAGTTATTCTTCTGAGGCCTAGGATGGCACCGGCACTGGAACTCAGTTTCTCTCTTGTTGAGAGGAGGCGGCACTGCTGCCGTCCCCTTAACTGTATTGGAGGACCCTAGGTTGGAGAATAGAATTCTCCTGTCCCCGATACTGAAACTGAGTTTCTTAAGGGTGTGTAGGACTGGCAACCTTGCCGCCTCCTTCCACACCTCATACAGGACCCTTTTCCCTCCAACCTCTGTTCTTTTATGATGCCCAAGCCATTGTCTTTCTTTGAGCTGTCGTCTTGCAACCTGTCCGTTGCCGGTGGTTTCTGGGGGCCGGCCAGACTCCTTCTCTGCAGCTGTTGTCTGGCTGCCTGCAGCTATGGCAGCTGCTGGCAGCCATGACAACTGACGGCGCCCATGTGTTATACAAACAGTCGGCGGCTATGACGGCTGCTGGCAGCTATACAAGCTGCTAGTAGCCATGTCATCTGTCAGCAACCATGACGGGTGCCGGCTGTCGGCGGCCATGATGTTCCTTCTGTCACCAAGGTTCTTCAGTCCTTTCCTTGGAGTGCTGGCCACTAGTTCTGTGCCAGACTGGCACAGATAGGTGCTGACACTGCTGGCAGTACGGCGACTGTACCAGTGCTGTCGGGTGCTAGCCTGCCACCTACGTGCCAGCTGGACCTTGCCGGCGATGATTCTTGTGGCTCGATGGAAGCCTGAATGTTACATTCTTCCCTTCCATTTGAACCTTCTTTCTGGAGAAAGGCAGTAAATTAGACTTTTACATCATTAATTAGTGTATACATACACAGTATAAGGCAGCCTTCACTCAATGCTGTCTCTTTCTTTTAGCTAGCATGCTGGCTGTGCTGCCAGGGAGTAATTATGCTGGCTATATGCTGGCTGAATTACAGTATATGTTTATACAGGTAGTCAGTATATTTGCAGTATAGGATATACTGCAGGTAGAAAAACTATTGTATATATTATACTAGTAGTTATTTTCTAATATATCTTAGGTATCCTTGCCCAGGTGTTTGCTGAGACCAATCCTATATTGAAAGAATAGAATTTCTTCAATATTCTGATTAGAAATCAGTTTTCATATTATCCTATAATATTAAATATTTTAAAGGACTGGTGGTATTACACTTCTAACCCTAAAATGTTAGAACCCTTATCCTTGAGTTTCCCTGATCAGGAACTCTATAATTTAATATTGTAATGGAGGTCACAACAAATTGGCTGGGTAGGATACACAAATATATGTCTTTTATATTTCCTAGTCCAGTCGGCATCATGCCGGCCGGACGGTGCCGTCAGATGCTTGCCACAACGGCAGCACACTGGCTGAACTACACTATATATAATTATACAGTAGTCAGTATGTTGCTATATAGTATATACTGCAAACAGAAAACTATAGTATAATTATGCAGTAGTTAGTTTCTAACATATTTTAGGTACCCTCGTGTGGGCTTCTGCTGGGACCGTTCCTATATAGAAAGAATAGAGTTCCTTCAATACTCTGATTAGAAATCAGTCATCATTACCCCAAAGTGTTAAGAAGAAAAAGAGGCAGTGACTTGTACACTTCTCTACCCCTAGGGGTTAGAAACCTTTCGTTAGAGTTCCTTGATAGAGGAATCTCCTTATAGTTAATACTCAGGGGAAGTAGCAGCATTTGCTTGCAGGGGATACACAAGTATGTGTCTCCCAGTATCACTTTCTAGCTTACTATCCTTAGCTATTTTAGTTAAAAATGACTTTTACATATTGCTTATCAGTGAGATAATCAATTGTATACTCATTCTGATTTCCTTTCTTTGCAGGAGAAACCCCAGATGACATGTGTTGCAGTTTTCTGCAATATCAAGAGTAAGTGTTTTTATGGTCATAATACAAGCAGGTTTCATGCCCCCTGCAATATTATTTCCAAATCCCTGCATTATTGGAACTCTTAAGTTTGTGATGTATGTCAGACCTTAATGTCTGAGGGTTTTGAGAATTCTCCATAATCAAGGTCTGGCAGCCAACACGATAACTATGTGCAAGTCAGCCTTGACTACACCTCATCAATATGCCTTTCAAGTGGATTTGGCAAAGGAAATCTTTAATAAGATTCCGAAGGCATGTGCAAGGCTTAAGGCCTGCAGCACCGCCAAAACCCATCTCACAGTCTTTGGACAAGGTCCTACATTATGCCTCATCTGTGAACAATGAAGATTGTTCCCTCAAGGATCTAACCCAAAAGGTTATTTTTCTGTTTGCTATAGCCTCTGGGGCTAGAGTTAGTGAAGTGAAGTAGTGGCCCTATCTAAAGATGAGCGCCGCATTCAGTTCACAGAAGCGGGAGAACTGAATCCCTTTCCTGATCCAACCTTTCTCTCTAAGAAAGAGCTACCCACTAAGAAGTGGGGTCCCTGGAGAATCTGCCCTCTTAAGGAATATGACTCTCTATTTCCAGTAGAGTGTGTAAAAGTCTATCTTCGAAGAACTTCAGACTTCAGGGATGGACACATCTTAAAAGGAGAAACCTCTGGATCAAACTTATCCCTAAAACAACTGAGGGCGAAGCTCGCCTACTTTATTCGTAGAGCAGATCCTGACAGTACTCCCGCAGGTCATGATCCAAGAAAAATTGCTTCAACGCTGAACTTTTTTTAGTAAATGGACTTTGAACATCTTCGCTCATATACTGGATGGAAATCATTCAGGGTGTTCTACAAACACTATGCTAAGCAGGTCCATGAACTGAAGCATTATGTGGTGGCGGCAGGTAGAGTATTAAAACCGGTCGTCTAATTCTGCGATGAACAGTTAATTGATTGGGACTGTCAATTAAAGGGAGAAGGTGTCAGTACTTTTAGTGTGATCCCCTTTTATATGAGTGTTACTGTGGTGACACTAACTCTGTTCAATATCTCAGGTGTGGAATTATACAGATAGCACAAGTGCTGTGTGTATGTAGTACACTGTGTTGATAGAATATAACAGGTACAGAAATTATGAAGAGAAATTTTATTAAAAACTTTTCTTCAGTCTGAAAGTGGCACTCATCATTTATTCCCTTTCAAAAGGGAAAAATAATTTCTGTATATGTCGGAGGTATAATTCCTTTATCATACTACAGGCGTCCTACCTGTTCAATCATTGAGTCATTCATTAGAAATAAATGTCTATTAGAATGTAATTGCGTCCTAATTCGCCCTACAATTACATGTTTAAGATGCTAGAGGTCTTTGAATTACTGATGTAAGTATACTTCATATTATTGTATGCTTGCAAATAATAGACATAATGGACCATGAGACTTTTTGTATACTCAGTGTATACTTATGTTTGTTCACACAATATATGCTAACCTTGATGCCCCTTTTCTACCGTCTAGAATGACTCTCTCCTGTAGGGGGCAGGAAGGACTAACATCGATTATGATTAGTGATGATGACGGATAACGGTAACGTTATTTGTCTCAAATGGTCAAATGACCATAGAAATATTGTCCCAAGGTTGTGGCACTAATGAAAATCCACAGATACATCAATACTCTGGTATGCTTCCATCAGGACGACATGGCTTGAGCCCAAAAAACCAATTTTGAGCGAAGCGAAATATATTTTTGGGTGAGATGGCCATGTTGTCCTGATGGACCCACCATTCTTTTCTATAGAAAAGATCTTCATAGTAACCCTCCCGAAGCTACTGTATCGGTCGCACCATGCTCAATGCTACAAGGAATGTCCGCCATCTTGGATATGGCGCTGTTGTGATACTCAATAGCAGTATGGGGACTAGGGTAACCTTGATACTGCTCCCCTTCTAATTCTGCCACTTTCCCCCTCCAAGCGTAAACGCTATTCGGGGTGCAGATTGCTATGTGGTTTGTCAAGAATACCCTGATATTAGGCAATATCTTTGAGAGAAATTTAAGGAAATTCGCACCAGGAGTTAGAATTCTGGAGACCTTGAAGTAAATTCTCTGGGAATATCACTGTAGTCAAATATCCCTAGGAAGCTACTCTTAGGAACCTTCCATCAGGACGACATGGCCATCTTACCCAAAAATAGATTTTTTGCTTCGCTCAAAATCCGTTATATCATCTGAATTGCGTCACAGGAGTTCCATTGTCAAAACGTTAGCTCAGGTTGTCTTGTACTTCATTTCTGACCATGAGTTGAATGGTTAATTATATATTTATTCATTTGGAAACTTATATGTCTGTTTTATTTTCAATGGTTTGCACGCAATCATTGAACCTGGACAAATACATAAACAATAGCTTGTTGCTAAAAAAATAGGTTACTTTTATGAAAATATTATACTAGAATTTTTTTTTTTATAGAACAACTGTCCAATAAAGATGTATTTTTTTTCATTCAGCATATCAGTGTCTGATAAATATATGTAATTGTAACATCTGCAAAAGAAATTTTGTCTAAACAATAAAATGGAAAATGCAAGTGAAACTTCCATGAAATAGTTCCAAACAGAGATATTTTTATATAACAAGAAATTAAATCTAGTTTTCCTCATCTCAAAAAGCAAGGCTTTCCTAGCTGATATTAACCATAACGCATAATTTTGTACAAATTAGTATTTTGGTTTCTATTTTTTGGCATCAGTCGATGCTCTGTAAATAGTGACCACAATAGCATGATTTTTGTCGTATGAAAGATTCAGATATCAAATATGTCAAACCTACAGCACATCATGAAGAGAGAGAGAGAGAGAGAGAGAGAGAGAGAGAGAGAGAGAGAGAGAGAGAGAGAGAGAGAGAGAGAGAGATGATTCTACATCCCACTGAATGAGTTGATTCTACGTATATTTTTACCGAGACTACAATTCTGATACCCCTGAACCAGTAAATTTCAATTTATTCTAAAGTTTAATTCTCAACACTTTTAGGGTCCAAAAAACAGGAAAGCAATCATGCAGATACTCAGGGAAACTCATGTAGAGTGGAATATTTGTGTAAATCATTATTTGAATGTTTTCTTCAGTTGATACTTTTCCAAAATTTTTGTACTGATATAAATGGAAAATACTAATGTAATTTATAATGCTTGTCACTTTCCTAGTCTCTTAAGTATTTTTCAGCATTAATTTTATGAATTCTGTCAATCAGCCCATACCCCAGCAATTAAGTTTCACTATTCACTTTGGTAAACTTTATCATTGTTTCTTTAATGGGTCCAATTGGAAATTTCTGCATATTAGTGACCTTAAATATGCAAATACATAAGGATAATGGGCATGATTCATTATAAATAAAAAGCAACATAAAAAAAAAAATATCTAAAAGACACCCTTTAACTTGACATTTGAAACCAAACCATTTTTCATAGTTTTGTTCTTAAAATGTTTTCATATTATTTAACAAAGCATCTTATACCACGAGAAACTTAAAATGTTCCTGTTCTTTTGTTGTCTTAAGTTTCTGCAACAGTTTCAAAAGAACCGACATATTTCAGTCCAGGATATTTACTAACTGTTATTTTGGTCGATGCTTATTTGGTCAGCTATTCAACACGTATTTCATAAAATTATCATATTTTTCTCTACCTTTCACTCATATCTTTATATCTGTATTAACATCTAAAGAATAGATGAAGGCAGCGAATCTCTCTCTCTCTCTCTCTCTCTCTCTCTCTCTCTCTCTGCCAACTGTTATTTAGATCATAATCCCGAGGCTTTATTAAGCAACTTACAATGGGAAAAATGTTTCGCCATAAAACTGAAAGCGAATCCATTCAGGTCAGATTTGGATCAAAGGCGCCTTGAAGAATAATAATTTTTCAAATCTTCTCTGAGCTACAGAATCATTTCTTTACAAAGATTTCTTTTTCGAAGTTTGATTTATTTTTCTTTATAAATTACTAATGATCTCCACTTTTTATCAGGTATTTGTTTCATTCTTGCATTTTAGTTTTTTTTTTTTTTTTTTTTAATATAAGATAGATCATCCTTTGTTTTTTCAACTTTCTTTTTTCATGAAAGAGTTATACTGTAACTACAACTCTCATTTATATAGTCTCAATTGAATAAAAGGAGAAAAACTCATCAAGAAAGTAGAGAGAGAGAGAGAGAGAGAGAGAGAGAGAGAGAGAGAGAGAGAGAGAGAGAGAGAGAGAAATCCTTGCTTATATGTGTATCTAAGCCTATAATGAGGTATCAGGTACTGGATCGATCGTGGTAGGTATCAACCAGTATATAGAGATGCAGTCTAGCGACGACACGTTAAAAGTAGAGTTATCTGAAGTAGCAGCAATAGCTTGTTACCGACCGTAGAGAGCAGTCTTGCAAACATTTGTTGTAAAGTTCACTGAGATTTGATATTATGAAATGTAATTTTTAATTGCTATACTATGCTGTTAGATACCAGGAAATCCCATCTAATGGTGTTTCCTCGTAAAGAGAAATCTCTAGAGGGCGGCTCCCATCGTCAAACTTAACGTCCTACCCGAAAAAAACACTCCTACGCCCCTGGTAAATGTAACAAGGCACACTTTATAGGGCATTTCTATTTATAATTGGGTTTATGAATAGTTTAAAGCTTATTTGCTGCGGTCATGAATACACCTTGCTTGAATTTAGGAACTGTACAGGATCTGCACTATATATCTTTGTGATATATATTTTTATTTTACATAAAATTACCAAAATGCGAGCCTATAATCAGAAGAAAGCTAATATTTTTAGAATTAAGAA